>NW_021176056.1:0-1346 GCF_002162155.2 Triticum dicoccoides
CATCGAAACCTTGGGTGGTGAAGGCCACACATACATGGGTAAGGTCTTTGCTGAGCTCCTTGCTCTTACATGCCCGGTAAAAGTTGGCCACGAAATGCCTCATGCACCATCTGTGGTGAAGCTTTGGAAATCCTGGAATAACAATGTCCATTGCCTTGAGTATGCCATGATGTCGGTCCGATATGATGCATACCTCCCTAGCCCCAATCACGTTGTGCCTAACATGACCCATGAACCACTCCCAGTTGTCTTGGTGCTCGGAAGGCACCAAAGCAAATGCACATGGCAACACGTTGTCGTTTGATGAGTGCGCCATTGCTACCATTAGTGTGCCCTTATATCTACCGGTCAAGAACGTGCCATCTATAGACAAGACCGGACGACAATGCTGAAACGCCTCCACACATTGTCCATAACTCCAGAAGGCACGGTGGAACACTCCCTCGTGATCCTCGACCACATGAAACATGCCCAGGTTCCTATGTGCAATGGCGGCCAACAACCTTGGGAGTTGGTTGTATGCTTCTTCATAACCACCGTACAACATCCTAATAGCATTTGCCTTTGCCTTCCATGCCTTCCCATACTTGACTTCATAACCAAATTGTTTTTTCACCGTCCGCATGAGAAACCTCACTTTCACAGTGGGATCAAAGGCTATGTCTTTCATCCATTTGTATCCAAGATACTCAGATGTGAGTTGACGGTGTGTCTTTCTAAGTCATTTGGATGGCGGTTTGCATCTATGAGTGGTATCACAACTTGTTAACACCCATTCTTCGGTTTCTTTAAGCTTTCTTGCACGAACCTTCCATGTGCATTCCTTTTGCTCACACACCACGGTGTAACGCAATTTCATGTCGGAGTGCTCAACATAAATTGGCCTATGGTTTCGAATGGCATAGTCAGCCAACCAAAACTTCAGCATAGGCAAGCTCAGAAACTTCAATCCTTTCTTCAAATAAGCATTCTCGTCCTCATTCTCCACCCTTGGTTCTCCTGGATCCGGGCATGGTGTTGGCTCAATCGCCGTCATTCTCATTCCACCATCAACAACAGCTTTATGGGCAAGGCCGAGATCTTTAAATAAGTGAGTTCTTTTTTGTAAGCCCGTCAGCTCAAAGTGGATTTGGTTCTCCTCCTTTGTGAATCCATCCTCGTCCAACTGTTCAACTGGACCCTCGTCATCCGAGTCATACGCATATTGACGCCTAAAAGGCAAGTCACGATCCATGTCCTTTTGCGCTATGTACACATCCAAGTCACCAACATCATTGCCATGAAACCCTTCCTCTTGCTCTTCGTCGTCATCATAAGCATCTTCATCCTCTTGAATTACTCCGTCA
>NW_021176057.1:0-1748 GCF_002162155.2 Triticum dicoccoides
TGCCTCTAACGGAAGGGAAAAATGTTTTCTTTTCCGTTTCCAGGAGGCACATACGTACTTCTCGCGAAAGCACAACCGTGCCTCTTGCGGAAGCAAAACTGTACATCTGGCGGAAGAAGAAAAACAGAAAATGTGTTTTGTTTTTCTGTCCGAGACCGAGAGGCACGGGCATGTCTCTCGCGAAAGCATAACCGTGCCTCTAGCGGAAGCAAAACCATACCTATAGCGGAAGGAAAAAAACAGAAAATGCGTTTTTTTTCTCCATTTCCAAAAGGCACGGTCGTGTCTCTTGCGGAAGCAAAATCGTGCCTCCTACGGAAGAAAAAGAACTGTTTTCATGATTTTTTTTAAATTTTTTTGACCCAAAAGCAAAGGAAGATGGTGGAAAACAAAAAAATTGAAAAAACAGAAAAAAGCGTTTCAAAAGCCGAAAACGCGTGTGTAAAAATAAAAAACGAAATACGAAGGGAGTGCAACATGTGGCGGCGGCTGAGAGCGCGCCAAGTGACGCGCTCTCAGCCCACACCCAAGTGATCGTTGGGAGGCTCCTGAAGAAGAGCTCGCCAACTAGTTGCTCTCCAAGGATCCATCATTCCTTCCTTCCGTTGGCGAACGATCGAGCGATCTAGCTGGCTGCGCGCGCGGAAGAAGTGAGGAGGACATGGCCGGTCCTAAGATTATGGAGGCCCATGACGAAACTAGAACCAGGGCGCATAATCATTAAAATAATATAGACAGTGTTACTAGTAAACACTTAAGTGCGTCCAAATCCAATTGTCGTGACAAAATAAATTTTGTATATTACCTTTCGTCTGATACTCATAGATTCAAAGTCATTGTCGATGTATCAATATCGATTTACTCTAACAATTCCATATTAAAAATGAAATATTGCTAGACATTTTAATTTAAATCTCCCAATCTTAGCAAATGATAGAATTATGTAATACATTCTAATTAAAAAATAGAATTATACATATTTTCTAGACGCAGTACATATCAATTATATACTTAAGAGGATAGAAATTATACAACTTGGTGGCTTGGCTGTTAAGCAACAACACCACAATTGTAGCGCTGTAGGAGCAGCCAGGGTAGATTTTTCTTTTTGAGTGCAAAGCAAAGCTTTGAAGAAGTGGCAAGACGCATCAAGGGCAGACCATGGGCCATCGTGGTTCATATCCAGTGCGCCTTGGCGCACCGGTGCCTGGCTCAGCACAGTGACCCAACGTCTAAGCTCCAATACAGCAAAGGAATTATATGCTCCCTCCGTCTCATAATAAGTGTCTTAACTTTAGTACAAAAAATTGTACTAAAGTTAAGACACTTATTTTGAGACAGAGGGAGTACATCCAAAGGATATTACAGTATTACAGTAATTGGTCGAGCTAAATGAGTTTTGTACAGACAACAAACATTAAAGTTATAATGAAAGTAATGCAGCTACTGCCCTGGATAACTGAGTTTAGCATAGAGCATAGAGATAAAGGATATACCAAAAGCAAGGTATTGTTCCCAAGATAATTGACCTACAATTTTACTCCAAAGCATACAGGCAAAAATGTACCAAAAGCAATGCATAGTGCTTGCTCAGGACAACTAATTTGAACGCGATTGCATCAAGTTCAGTACAAAGCATAAGTACCTAAGTTCTATAACTATAGCCAAGTAGTTCATATCGGCAAGATTAAGTATTGCAACCAATGTTAGCTGCTCATAAAAATAATGAGATAACAGACAATTGGGAA
>NW_021176058.1:0-1602 GCF_002162155.2 Triticum dicoccoides
TGGTTAACCCTCAGCATGAGTAAGATTCCATACTAAACAATTGGACATGCAGATCTGACAGTTCTTTGTTCCTGAGGAATACACCAGTTCTCTCGTCCTCCATATTTTGATATATGTTTATGTCAATTTATAGAGGCTGTTGGGGTGCACGGTCTCCAATACCAGAAAATAATTTCATTGCAATTAGCAAACATGTCAGTACTTCATATTTGCATACTTTCACACTGTTTGAAGAAAGCAAGTAGCACACCAGCCTCTTATGTGCATTTTGTCCTCATTCTTCTTGTAGAATGTTTGATTCCTTATTTGGTTCTGTTGAGTATGATTTTCTCCACTACGCTTCTTCCAAACAGGATGAATCTCTTTTTGCGGCAGCGGGTGATACACCAGTTCTCTCGTCCTAAAAATAAAGAGGGAAAGAAGGGTTTTCCGGGATTGACAACAAAGAAATATAGGAAAGTGGGAACCCGTCCGGTAATAAGAAGGAAAGGAGGGATTTCGGGGATTGGAACCAAAAAATAGGAAAGTGGGAAGTTGTCCTGTAATAACAAGGAAAGGTGGGATTCGGGGGGAAAAGTGGGAAGCCGGCCGTCCCGTAATAAGAAGTGTCCTAATAAGGAAGAACAGAGAGAACAAAGAAGGAAATGAGGGATTCCAAGAATTGATAATAAATAAGGAAAATGAGGGATCTCTGGGATTGATAGAGAAAAATAGCCTGGTGATTTTCTGTCATTTGTTTTGTCCCGTAATGAGTTGATTGATCTCTAAATAGATTGTGGGAACAAAGTAAACCAGCTAGAAATCAATCAAAAGTCGCCCCCCTAAAAAAATCATCCTGTGCCATTAGCTATAATCTCACGAACGAAGTTTTACCTCGTCCATAACTCGAGAGAAAGTTATGTTAGAATTATTTAACACCTGCAAAAAAAAATACTATGTCTAAGTCATAATAAAAAAAATGTTTATTTATTGTTCACGTACAATAATTTTTTTTGAGAATTATAATGAAAAATATAATACTGGTTAAAAATAGGTGCTTGATGGTTGGACACAAATAGTGCTATGCTACACAGTCCCTACACCTAGCCAACATTGGTTCATGAAAATTCGTGTTACCTCTGTAGCGAAGCAAAAAAACATTGTACTAAAATGAACTTTACTATTTACAAATAATGCGATATGTTTTGGGCATCACTAAGCAACTCCAACAAAGGCATGAAGAGATACTCACAACCAGGTAGACATTTCTATGATTTAATCCACACACCTTCAGTACACTTCTGAAACACGTTCATATATTTTCTGCAGTACATATTTTCATGGCAATATGAAGGATTTCAAAGAGTTTGTTCATGTCATCATGCCTGGTGGTGTGTCGTGGAATGAGAGGGAGTCCTGAGCAATTGGGTTAGGGAAGTGTGGTTTTTTTTTTCACTCGATGCAACGCACGGGCATTTGTGCTAGTCTATCCCTAATAATAAAGCACGGATTGACTCCGTGGGTTCACCGTCATAATACGCTTTCTTTCTGTAAATTTACGCTTTTAGTTTGAATTTAAGACATATACACGAGGTGGTACTAATGTTGCCATCGGTATAGATT
>NW_021176059.1:0-1501 GCF_002162155.2 Triticum dicoccoides
GACGGCAACTCTAGTCCGGACCCAAACATAACCCCAGATCCCGGAAACATTGACATAACACCATCAACGCATCTCATCACGGCAGTCATTGCCCCATAGACCGAACCCTTCCTGGCCTACCTTAATAGGAAGAAGCTTCCTGAGGACCAGAATGAGGCCTGCTGCATTGTCCGGCGCTCGAAGGCCTACAAGGTTGATGATGGAGAGCTCTACAAGAAAAGCGCCACCAGAGTCCTTCAACGATGTATATTTGAGGAAGAGGTGCGGCGGCTCTTGGCTGAAATTCATGCCGGACTCAGCGGGAACCACGCCGCAGCTCGGGCCCTTGTTGGCAAGGCTTTCAGTACATGGTTTTATTGGCTGACGGCCCGAGCGGATGCACAGGACCTTGTATGTTCAAGCAATTATGATGCCTACGCCTAGTTTTCCAGGCATGCCACGGCCTATTCGGCTGCGATGCTATTCGGAAACACTCCGTACCTTCAGGATCAGAGGCTGAAGCAAAAAGATCTGCCATGACAAATGATATACAAATCAGCTAGATGAGGAAAGTACACAGTCACTTGAACTCGAAGCTGCATCACTATGGGGGCCAGATTGGCCCTGGCCCCCATCTTCGGCCATCGTGGGGACCGTATCCCCCATGTTTTCGATGGCCCAGGTATCACCCTCGGCCGCCGTCTCACCCATCTCTCCATGCCTGGAAGAGACATGTTGCAACACCACTTCGGTGTCATCCGCAGCCGCCGGTGAATTAGTCCTTTGTGGCGAATCACTCTCCACCAGGTCAACTTGCAGAGAGTTCCCTTCCGACAGGGAGGGGTTGGGGTGACTGCGGACTGGGTTCCAAGGCACAAGACATATATGTTATGCTTCGATCTCAAGGACATGATCGTAATAAGGAGACTTATAGTACTTACGATATGGGCGGAGATCGGAGGCGAGAACTCGGCACAAGGATATGATCCGAGGTTTCCTACGATTCATCCGCATAGACGATCTTGCCCTTCTTGGAGAGCCCCTCCTCCGCCGCTGCGGGGGCCGCTCTCTTCTTGCTCTTGGGAGGGGAGTTATTCTCCTCCTCCTCCACTTCTTCCTCATCCTCGTACCCTTCATGGGAGGATTGGACTTCATTTTCTCCAGACACGTCGTCTGGAGAACCTTTTCGGCGGGGGCCGCGCTTGGTCCCCTTGCTCGCCTTCTTCTTCGGCAGCTTGTATGGCACCGGCTCTAGCATCTACATCAGCACAGGAGTTGCTGGAGTCTCCGGCAGTGGAGCCAGCCACCGAATCTGCTCCGCCTTTGCAATCCAACCCTGCATGAGAAACTTATACCTCAAAAATGCAATCTGGCTGAGAAAAACCGACATTGAGTCCGGATTTGGTTATGTACCGTGGTCTTCGGTCTCCTTCGGCCAGTCCTCCAGGGCCTTGAACAGCTGCTTCCATATCTCTTCGTGCGTTGTGTCGAAGAAGCGGGTGTAACGCCCCGGACACACCCA
>NW_021176060.1:0-6128 GCF_002162155.2 Triticum dicoccoides
GATGATGAGGACATCAATACAATTGTTACACCCACAGCCCCTGCTGCTATACATACTGGACCAATTACTAGAGCTCGTGCACGCCAACTAAATTACAAGGTACTTTCGTTTCTTGGTAATGATTCTAATGTTCATGAGAATATGATGCTGCCTAAATTGGATACATTTGTTTTGCTTACAAATGAAGGGCCTAGCTTGGAGAAGGATGAACATTGGAGCAAGAACAAGCATGGAGATGATGGCATGCGCAAGGGGAACAAGAACGGAGTTACAAGTGATGATTTCAGGACTTTGAAGCCACCATAATGGGTGCATGAAGCCTTGGACGAAATATACAAGATGCCACTTCATAAATTTCGTCCCGAGGCTATTTTAGGTGCTGCGTCACCTTATTATTGGGCCACGCCCATGTAATTTCGAAATACATAAGTATAGGCTATTTTGAGAGTCCGTATGTGTGGGGAAACAAGGGATAGCGTTGATTTCGGACCCCTCCACCAAGGGCCACGAAATTCCCCCCTCTTCCTCCATATATACAGCCCTTAGGGCATCGTTTAGACTTTGGGTTTTGTTTAGATTAGAAGTTCGCCATAGCTGCAACTTCGCGTACTTCGTTTGTGTTCAACGACCAGACAAAGGCGTCACAGAACCCCACCTTGATCAATAAAGCTTTCATCTTAAATTCGCAGTATCCAGATTGCAATCTTAGTTTCTTGCTTGTTCTTCGTTTGCTCGCAGGAAATAGACCCTCGTGGTCAGGTTGATCGTGCTCCGGCGTGGCCAATAACCTCTCGGAGTTGGTTTAGCGATTGCTAAGGCGCGACGTCCTCGCACGTTCGTAGTCGGATCGTCAAAGTCGACTTTCACCAAAGCGATATCCATCATCTCATCGAAAGACGGGACACCTTTGCCTCTATCAAGTGGTATCAGATTTCCAGGTTGCTCGGTGAGATGTTATAGTTTTTCGTAGTTTAGATCGAGTCTGTTCTTCATACCTACAGTCCACGAAAAAGCCACAAAAAAATTAGGGTTAGTTCATCATATCCGAACCAATCTGAGCCTTTGCATAATCTTTTTAGGGTTTTGCTTTGTTGAATTTGCGGTTGCATCATCGGTCTAGTTGCTGGTCTTAGAGTCTAGTCTTTTAGAGTTTCGAGTTCTGGTCATAAGTTGTCACGCCGCCGCCGCACCATCATCATCGCCCCTGCCATCTGCCACCACCGCTCCGAATCCGTATCCATATACCACCACCAATCCGTGTCCATATACCACCACCGATCCATAACCATATACTACCACCGCTACCACCACCGCTGCCATATACCACCACCAATCCGAGTTCCTTGCTTATTAGGGTTGTTTTCGAGATCCATCTAGTTTCCGATTCGTGTTTCCTTGCCGGAGTAGGTTTCGGAAAAAAAAAGAGTCGGGTAGCCACGCTCCGTTTAGGCCCAAAATTTTTCGAAAACGCATTTTTCGAAAAAATTTCTGGCTATCCTATTTTTAGGTGTTTCTGAGTGTTTTGAGACAGGTGCCATTATAGGAAGTTTTTTTTTGACCCGTTTCCAGTTTTTGGGTCCGGGCAGTCGAAAAAAAAAATTTGACGAAAAAAAAAATTTCGTGCCCATCCTGTCAGTTTGTCCTAGGAAGAGTTTTGAGACACTCGCCATTATAGTGCTTTTTCGCAAAAAAAAAGCAGCGCAAAAAAAAAGAGCGCAAAAAAAAAGAGAGCGAAAAGAAAAATTTCAGAGTGTGCTTTTCCCTTGTTTACGTGCCGCGCCGTGATTTTGTTGGTGTTCTAGGCTCGCGTCTCTAGCACAGTCTAGCCTAGGACCAGCACAGTACCGTCGTTGAGCGTTTATTCAACTTTGCATCTCTGAATTGATTATTGCTGACCGTTTTTGCTACCATACTATAAGCCTTCCCAGCTCCACATACATCTACGTCGTGTGTTTTGACTCTCCCTGGTAATCGCTCTATCCAAGCTTTGAGAGTTTTTGACTACAACGGTTGCCGATCATCGCCTGCTGCTGGGTAAGAACTGGTAAGAATTTGAGATTTGCTTGACGGATTTGTGATACACCACCACCACTTCTTAGTAGTCTGTAGGATCATATTCTTGTGTGTTTCTATTGCTGCTAAACATGCCAGGATCACAAGCCGACGAGATTGATTGGGAGAACTTATCGAACAAGGAGCTTCATGATAAGTTTCAGTAAATGATGACTGAACAGGTACAAGATGTGCTGAACAATTTTGAAGAGGCCATGGAGAAGATCACTGGCCTTGAGAAGACGTTCGAAACAAAGCTCGATAACAGATTTAATGAACTGCTTGCGCGTCTTCCACCACCGGCTGCACCTGTCGCACCTCTGCAACAACAACAACTACGCCCCCTTCCGAATCAGTATGGACGAGCACAGCGTGTTCCTATTGAGCCAGGACAAAATTCTGGTGCCGCTGCTACTGCTGCTGCTGGTACCCAGGAGGATGATGAGTATGCGGGCGATTATGAGGATGAGGTTGATCAAAATCAGATCTACGAGCAGCCACCAGCACCACCACCAGCAGGTCGACCTCAGGTATATATTCGTAATGGTAGGCCTGCACCACCACCTCAGGTACGAGATGATGTCCATATTCCTAAACTGAAATTGAATATTCCACCATTTGAGGGTAGATATGTTCCTGATATATATCTTACTTGGGAGTTAGAAACTGAACAACGATTTACATGTTTACAATATCCTGAGGAGAGACGAGTTGCTGCTGCTGTTTGTGCTTTCACTAGTTTTGCATGTGTATGGTGGTCTGAACATTGTAGATTATATCCTATTCCAACTACTTGGGCTGCTTTGAAAACTGCTATGCGTACGCGTTGGGTTCCACCATATTATCAACGAGAATTGCTTCAAAAATTGCAGCGTTTAAGACAAGGAAAAAATTATGTAGAAGAATATTATCAGGAATTACAAACTGGCATGATTCGATGTGGTATTGTTGAGGAGAATGAAGCTATGCTTGCACATTTTCTGGGTGGATTAAATAGAGAGATTCAGACCATTCTAGACTATAAGGAGTATACTAATATCACTCGTTTATTCCATCTTGCTTGTAAAGCTGAACGTGAAGTGCAGGATCGACAAGCATTGGCGCGAACTAACTTTTCTGCAGGCCGACCTTCCTCATGGACGCCGCGTGCATCTTCTACTTCAACTGCACCAGCACCTCAATCAGGTGCCTCCTACAGTCGTGATACAAGAAAACAGGAACAACCACCATTATCTGCCAAGAGCGCACCTGCGGGGCCTGCACAGCATTCTTCTTCTTCCATGGCATCAACAGGGCACACAAGTGATATTATTTGTCGTCGTTGTAAGGGAGGAGGTCATTATGCGAGGGAATGCAAATCTCCGCGTGTGATGATTGCTACCGCGGATGGTGGATATGAGTCCGCTAGTGACTATGATGAGGAGACATTGGCTCTTATTACACGTGAAGAACATGGTGGAGATGATTCTGATCATGAGACGCAATACATGGCTCCTGAAGACGCTGACAGGTATGAATGTTTAGTTGCTCAACGTGTTTTGAGTGTGCAGGTCACACAAGCTGAGCAAAATCAGAGGCACAATTTGTTCCATACCAAGGGAGTTGTGAAGGAACGTTCTGTGCGCGTCATAATAGACGGAGGGAGCTGCAACAACTTGCCTAGCATGGAGATGGTGGAGAAGCTTTCTCTCACCACAAGACCACATCCACATCCTTACTACATCCAATGGTTCAACAACAGCGGCAAGGTTAAGGTAACACGTACTGTTCGTGTGCATTTTAGTATCTCTACATATGCTGATTATGTTGATTGTGATGTGGTACCTATGCAAGCATGTTCCTTATTACTTGGTAGACCATGGCAATTTGATAAAAATTCTGTACACCATGGTAGAAACAATCACTATACTCTTGTTCATCAGGATAAAAATATTACTTTGCTTCCTATGACTCCTGATTCCATTTTGAAAGATGATATTAATAGAGCTAATAAAGCACAACAGGAGAAGAATAAGAGTGAAAATCAGATTGTGGCAAAAGAATTTGAGCAACAAATGAAGCCTAATAATAAACCATCTAGTGTTGCTTCTGAAATTAAATTGAAAAGTGCATGTTTATTTGCCACCAAATCTGATATTGATGAGCTAGATTTCAGCAAATCTGTTTGCTATGCTTTTGTGTGCAAAGAGGCATTATTTTCATTCGAGGACGTGCCTTCCTCTTTGCCTCCTGCTGTCACTAACATTTTGCAGGAGTTCGCTGACGTTTTTCCACAAGACGTGCCACCGGGATTACCGCTTATTCGAGGGATTGAGCATCAGATTGACTTAATTCCTGGTGCTTCACTGCCAAACCGTGCACCATACCGTACCAATCCAGAGGAGACGAAGGAGATTATGCGTCAAGTACAAGAGCTTCTCGACAAAGGTTATATACGCGAATCCCTTAGTCCTTGTGCTGTTCCTATTATTCTAGTGCCGAAAAAGGATGGTACATCACGTATGTGTGTTGATTGTAGAGGCATTAATAATATTACTATTCGTTATCGTCATCCTATTCCTAGGCTAGATGATATGCTTGATGAATTGAGTGGCTCTACAATATTCTCCAAAGTTGATTTGCGTAGTGGCTACCATCAAATTCGTATGAAATTGGGAGATGAATGGAAAACAGCATTTAAAACTAAGTTTGGATTATATGAGTGGTTAGTCATGCCTTTTGGGTTAACTAATGCGCCTAGTACTTTCATGAGACTAATGAACGAAGTTTTACGGGTTTTCATTGGACGATTTGTGGTAGTCTATTTTGATGATATACTGATTTATAGCAGATCTTTGGAAGAACATTTGGAACATTTACGTGTTGTTTTTATTGCTCTACGTGATGCACGTTTGTTTGGTAACCTTTGGAAGTGCACCTTTTGCACCGACCGAGTATCTTTTCTTAGCTATGTTGTTACTCCACAGGGAATTGAAGTTGACAAAGCCAAGATTGAAGCTATTGAGAGTTGACCGCAGCCCAAAACGGTCACACAAGTGAGGAGTTTTCTTGGCCTCGCTGGATTCTATAGGCGTTTTGTGAGAGATTTCAGCACCATTGCTGCACCTCTCAACGAGCTTACAAAGAAGGATGTGCCTTTTGTTTGGGGTACCGCACAGGAAGAAGCCTTCACGGTATTGAAAGATAAGTTGACACATGCTCCTTTACTCCAACTTCCTGATTTTAATAAGACTTTTGAGCTTGAATGTGATGCTAGTGGAATTGGATTAGGAGGTGTGTTATTACAAGATGGCAAACCTGTTGCATACTTTTCTGAAAAATTGAGTGGGCCTAGTCTGAATTATTCTACTTATGATAAAGAATTATATGCTCTTGTTCGGACTTTAGAAACATGGCAACATTATTTATGGCCCAAAGAATTTGTTATACATTCTGATCATGAATCTTTGAAACATATTAAAAGTCAAGCTAAACTGAATCGTAGACATGCTAAATGGGTTGAATTCATTGAGACTTTCCCTTATGTCATTAAACACAAGAAGGGAAAAGAAAATGTTATTGCTGATGCATTGTCTCGTCGCTATACTATGCTTTCACAACTGGACTTCAAAATATTTGGTTCGGAGACCATCAAAGATCAATATGTGCATGATGCTGATTTTAAAGATGTAATGCAGAATTGTAAAGAAGGAAGAATGTGGAACAAGTTTGTCGTTAACGATGGATTTGTGTTTCGTGCTAACAAGCTATGCATTCCAGCTAGCTCCGTTCGTCTTTTGTTGTTGCAGGAGGCGCATGGAGGAGGATTAATGGGACACTTTGGCGTGAAGAAGACGGAGGACGTACTTGCTACACATTTCTTTTGGCCAAAGATGAGACGGGATGTTGAGCGTTTTATTGCTCGATGCACTACATGTCAAAAAGCTAAGTCACGACTCAATCCTCATGGTTTATATATGCCTTTGCCTGTACCTAGTGTTCCTTGGGAGGATATATCTATGGACTTTGTTTTAGGTTTACCTCGAACAAAGAAGGGGAGGGATAGCATATTTGTTGTCGTGGATAGATTCTCGAAA
>NW_021176060.1:7488-9194 GCF_002162155.2 Triticum dicoccoides
GTCAAAGTCGACTTCCACCAAAGCGATATCCATCATCTCATCGAAAGACGGGACACCTTTGCCTCTATCACTTGATCAATAAAGCTTTCATCTTATATTTGCAATATCCAGAGTGCCATCTCAGTTTCTTGCTTGTTCTTCATTTGCTCGCAGGAAACAGACCCTCGTGGTCATGTTGATCGTGCTCCAGCATGGTCAATAACCTCTCAGAGTTGGTTTAGCGATTGCTAAGGCGCGACGTCCTCGCACGTTCGTAGTCGGATCGTCAAAGTCGACTTCCACCAAAGCAATATCCATCATCTCATCGAAAGACGGGACACCTTTGCCTCTATCAAGTGGTATCAGATTTCCAGGTTGCTCGGTGAGATTTTACAGTTTTTCGTAGTTTAGATCGTGTCTGTTCTTCATACCTACAGTCCACGAAAAAGCTACACAAAAAAATTAGGGTTAGGTCATCATATCCGAACCAGTCTGAGCCTTTGCATAGTCTTTTCAGTCTTTTGCTTTGTTGAATTTGCGGTTGCATCGTCATGTCGAGTTGCTGGTCTTAGTGTCTAGTACTTTAGAGTTTCAAGTTCTGTTCACAAGTTGTCACGCCGCTGCCGCATCATCATCATCACCGCTGCCATATACCACCATCATCGTCACCGCTGCCATATACCACCATCATCGTCACCGCTGCCATATACCACCATCGTCATCACCGCTACCATATACCACCATCATCATCTGATAGAGGCGGGGTGTCCCGATCTTGCGATGAGATGATAACTATCGATTTGGTGGAGACGACTTTGACGATCCGACTACAAACGTGCAACGACGTTGTGCCTTAGCAATCGCTAAACCAACTCCGAGAGGTTATTGACCACGCCGGAGCACGATCAACCTGACCACGAAGGTCTTTTCCTGCAAGCAATCGAAGAACAAGCAAGAATATGATAAAAGCAATCTGAATATCGTGAATATGTATGAAGTATTGATAATGGTGGGGATCCGAAAAGTGGTCTTGGTCTGGTCGTTGGACACAAACGAAGTACACGAAGTTGCAATGGCTAACTTTTAACTAAACAAATCCCAAAGTCTAAACGATGCCCTAAGGGCTGTATATATGGAGGAAGAGGGGGGGGGGGATTTCGTGGCCCTTGGTGGAGGGGTCCGAAATCAACCCTATCTCTTGTTTCCCCACACATACGGACTCTAAAAATAGCCTATACTTATGTATTTCGAAATTACATGGGCCTGGCCCAATAATAAGGTGACACAGCACCTAAAATAGCCTCGGGGCGAAATTTATGAAGTGGCATCTTGTATATTTCGTCCAAGGCTTCATGCACCCATTATGGTGGCTTCAAAATCCTGAAATCATCACTTGTAACTCCGTTCTTGTTCCCCTTGCGCATGCCATCATCTCCATGCTTGTTCTTGCTCCAATGTTCATCCTTCTCCAAGCTAGGCCCTTCATTTGTAAGCAAAACAAATGTATCCAATTTAGGCAGCATCATATTCTCATGAACATTAGAATCATTACCAAGAAACGAAAGTACCTGGTAATTTAGTTGGCGTGCACGAGCTCTAGTAATTGGTCCAGTATGTATAGCAGCAGGGGCTGTGGGTGTAACAATTGTATTGATGTCCTCATCATCCTCCCCTTCTTGAAATGAAGTCGTCCTCGACGGAAGTTCATCTTCCTCACCCAAATAAGG
>NW_021176061.1:0-623 GCF_002162155.2 Triticum dicoccoides
TTTCCCGTGTCCACGTACAGCCCGTTCACGGGTCCGTGTAAGGGTCCGTGTACGCGGCGTGTGCCACGTACGTGGTTTTGCCCAGTTTTCCATGGCGCGCGTCAACTTCCGTCCACGACGGCCGTCGGACACTTCTTTCCCGTGTCCACGTACAGCCCGTTCACGGGTCCGTGTAAGGGTCCGTGTACGCGGCGTGTGCCACGTACGTGGTTTTGCCCAGTTTTCCATGGCGCGCGTCAACTTCCGTCCACGACGGCCGTCGGGCACTTTTTTCCCGTGTCCACGTACAGCCCGTTCACGGCTCCGTGTAAGGGTCCGTGTACGCGGCGTGTGCCATGTACGTGGTTTTGCCCAGTTTTCCATGGCGCGCGTCAACTTCCGTCCACGACGGCCGTCGGGCACTTTTTTCCCGTGTCCACGTACAGCCCGTTCACGGGGTCCGTGTAAGGGTCCGTGTACGCGGCGTGTGCCACGTACGTGGTTTTGCCCAGTTTTCCATCGCGCGCGTCAACTTCCGTCCACGACGGCCGTCGGGCACTTTTTTCCCGTGTCCACGTACAGCCCGTTCACGGGTCCGTGTAAGGGTCCGTGTACGCGGCGTGTGCCACGTACGTGGTTTTGCC
>NW_021176062.1:0-1164 GCF_002162155.2 Triticum dicoccoides
CTTTCTTGAACTTAGTGGTTTTATTGACCATCAACACTTGATGTTCCTTCCTGACTTCTACCTCTGCTGATTTCAGCATAGCAAATACTTCAGGAATGGTCTTTTCCATCCCCTGCATATTGAAGTTCATCACAAAGCTCTTGTAGCTTGGTGGAAGTGACTGGAGGATTCTGTCAATGACCGCATCATCCGGGAGATTAACTCCCAGCTGAGTCAAGCGGTTATGCAACCCAGACATAGTGAGTATGTGCTCACTGACAGAACTGTTTTCCTCCATCTTACAGCTGAAGAATTTGTCGGAGACTTCATATCTCTCGACCCGGGCATGAGCTTGGAAAACCATTTTCAGCTCTTCGAACATCTCATATGCTCCATGTCTCTCAAAACGCTTTTGGAGCCCCGGCTCTAGGCTGTAAAGCATGCCGCACTGAACGAGGGAGTAGTCATCGAAACGTGCCTGCCAAGCATTCATAACATCTTGTTCTGCAGGGAGAATGGGTGCGTCACCAAGCGGTGCTTGTAGGACATAATCTTTCTTGGCAGCTATGAGGATGATCCTCAGGTTCCGGACCCAGTCCGTATAGTTGCTGCCATCGTCTTTCAGCTTAGTTTTCTCTAGGAACGCGTTGAAGTTGAGGACTACGTTGGCCATTTGATCTACAAGACATATTGCAAAGATTTTAGACTAAGTTCATGATAATTAAGTTCATCTAATCAAATTATTAATGAACTCCCACTTAGATTAGACATCCCTCCAGTCATCTAAGTATTACATGATCCGAGTTTAACTAGACCGTGTCCGATCATCACGTGAGACGGACTAGTCAACGTCGGTGAACATCTTCATGTTGATCGTATCTACTATACGACTCATGCTCGACCTTTCGGTCTTCTGTGTTCCGAGGCCATGTCTGTACATGCTAGGCTCGTCAAGTCAACCTAAGTGTTTGCATGTGTAAATCTGTCTTACACCCGTTGTATGTGAACGTCTGAATAAAACACCCGATCATCACGTGGTGTTTTGAAACAGCAAACTGTCGCAACGGTGCACAGTTAGGGGGAACACTTCTTGAAATTATTGTGAGGGATCATCTTATTTACTACCGTCGTTCTAAGTAAACAAGATGCAAAACATGATAAACATCACATGCAATCAAATAATAA
>NW_021176063.1:0-1270 GCF_002162155.2 Triticum dicoccoides
GGGGGGGGGGTTCTTGTAAGCCACCCTTTCTCCATGAATCTGTGTCAGATTCCCTGAGCTAGTTGGTTAAGCTAAACAACAACTTGGAGAGTTGGAAGATAAAAGCTTGTCTGACTTAGTTCATGTTAAGGGATATCTTTTGTGCGTGTGTGTTTGTTGAAGAAAGATGATATCTCCATTGATTGGTCTTCGTGATCAGTTGTTGGATCTATTGCCTTGTCAAGACTTTGACTTGAGTATGGGCTATCGTCAAGTCAAATCAGAACCAACGATTTTCGTAATGTTGTCTTACTCGTGGTTGATCCCTCGAGCATACACCATTACATCTTTTGGTCTGACCATTGCTATCACCGTGTTCACATGATGGTGGAAGTCCAGTAATATGGAAAATTCTGATGAGTTGTTGTTGAGCCCATCAGCAGCATTTTTGTCTCCCCCATGATTCATGTTGAACATCAACCTAGTGTTGAAAACCTTGTAAGCAATGCCTTCGTGTTCCATTCATGAAGCTTATGCTTGGATGGAAGAAGTGACTTTCTCCAAGTTCACGTGCATTAGGTGTAAGTTGCCGCCATGAATTTGAGAAAGGTTTGTTTTGTTTCCATTGGAATCATCCCAAATCGGTCATGCATACGTACGAAGTATCCCAAACCTTTTTTTTTGAATTTTTTTGCCTCTAGATCTTGAAAGCCCCGTAACTCTTTTTGTGTTAGGTTTTTGGGGATTTTGAAAATGTTTAACGGGGTTCCCCCAATTAAATTCGGATGTAACTTTTCGACCAGATGATTTTTCATATATAAAACTTTTTAATCCGAGTTCGTATGCAAAAGTTATGCCCATTTTACAAATTTCCAGAGATATGTTGCAAATAAAGTCGAAATTTATATTTGTAAATTTTCCCAACAACTAGACCAAATATGACATGGCAAACCTATTTTCTTCTATTTTTTTGACATTTTTATCATTTTTCTATTTTTTTTAAACTGAAAAGGCGGTCCACAGGGGGGAGGGTTCTTGTAAGCCACCCTTTCTCCATGAATCTGTGTCAGATTCCCCGAGCTAGTTGGTTAAGCTAAACAACAACTTGGAGAGTTGGAAGATAAAAGCTTGTCTGACTTAGTTCATGTTAAGGGATATCTTTTGTGCGTGTGTGTGTGTTGAAGAAAGATGATATCTCCATTGATTGGTCTTCGTGATCAGTTGTTGGATCTATTGCCTTGTCAAGACTTTGACTTGAGTATGGGCTATCGTCAAGTCAAATCAGAACCAA
>NW_021176064.1:0-958 GCF_002162155.2 Triticum dicoccoides
CATTCCAAGAGTTGATATGATTGTTCCTTCAACTACTAGGCATACTATGACAACCACATCCGTTGTTGTCAGGACTACATCACCTCCACCATGTGACACATCGCCCCCGAGAGTGGCTACATCATCTGAGTTGATCATAAGAGGTAATGACAAAGGTACTGATCTTCCATCTCTACATGAGAATGATGAATGCCTTGTCAATTTGAATGCACCATCTGATGAGCTACCCACTACTTTGATCACACCACCTATTTTAGAGGACTACGTTGATAATTTGACTTTGCCATGTGATCAAACAACTGAAATACCAACAATTTTGAGTGCACCCATTGAATTAACTATTGATGCAAAAGAACCAATGTTTAATCATTTTGATATGACCTCTAATCTTGGTGATGATTCTGTGTTAAATGACTTATTGCATGTTTGCTTATTTAAGCATGTTGTAGGATGTAAATTTGATGCAAGTAAGGTTTATTCACCAATGTTGGGATGGTTTAATGACGAACATTGTCAATCTTTTGAAATGAATAAGAGCTTCACTTATATGTGCAAACTGAGTTGCAATATTTTCATGCCTTCTACTTCTTGTGCTAATTTTTTGGCTTTAGATTTTATGAACTATGCAAGTTACTCATCTATTCATGTGTCATATATGCAAAAATCAAGGGAAGTAAAAATGTATGACATATACATATACAACATGTACACCTTGTCTCTTTTGTTAGCCACATTTCAGATTAAGCAACGCCGAGGACGGCTTTATTTTCAAGAAGGGGAGGATGATGAGGACATGACTACCTTGGATATGACCAAAAATATTGCATATATGCATATTTGTCAGGTGATTTCTAGTGCAAACTATTCAATAATCTATTTATGTTATCCAGAACAAAAATACTTCACACACTTTTGTGTTTTGTCTAATTGCAGGTGTATGAGACATTTGTACAATCCA
>NW_021176065.1:0-568 GCF_002162155.2 Triticum dicoccoides
GAATTAAAAAATAAAGCAAAAAACAAAAGAAAATAAATAATGCAGAAAGCAAAACAAAAAAACAACAATAAGTATTTTGTTGTAAGTAGAAACAAATAAAATAAATAAAGCAAGAAAGAAAACAAAAAAAGTGTTTTCAAATTTGAAAAGTAATGGCACTAACAGAAAGTTTATAATTTTCCTAAAACTAAAAGCAAAAAGAAATAAAAAATAAAGCAAAAAACAAAAGAAAATAAATAATGCAGAAAACAAAACAAAAAAAAACTGGAAAAAAATAAAAATAGCAACAATAAGTAAAGAAAAACAAAAAAAATGCCCCCTACTGGGCCCCCACGGCCTGAATACGACTTGAATCCCTACTTTGGGCAAGGATTCAGGCCCGCAGTAGGCCCAGAAGGCCCATCAGGCAAAGCAGTAGCAAGTAGGCCCATAAGCCTGCAGTAGAGAGGAGTTCGAGAGGGGTGCGGCAGTGGGGCTTATAAACCACTACGCGCCCCTCTCAACTAGCGAGGTGGGACTAAACTTTGGCCCCGATGCGGGCAGCACAGGGGCGTTTGGTCCCGGTTGG
>NW_021176066.1:0-1193 GCF_002162155.2 Triticum dicoccoides
AAGTCCGAAAGGGTTGAAAGTTGATGACGTTGCTTTGAATGCTGTGTACGGAACACCAAAAAAGTCTGGAGTTCAAATAAGTTTTTAAAAATGAAGTAACCGCATAACAGACGAGTTCTCGTCCGAAACCCCGATACTCCGAAAGAGATTGTCCAGTTTGTACATGAAGTGCGTCTAGTTTTTGCCGTGACCCTCTCTACTCTTTTGCACATGCTATGCGGGTGAAATGATGATACCATGTCAAGTTTCAACATTTTCAGAGTTCATTTTGTAGTGATTTTCAATTTCACGGTCATTTAGCTCTCTAAACAAATCGGTAAATGACTAAAAAGGAGCAAACGATGCCAGAAAGGGTTGAAAGTTGATGACGTACGGAATTTCATGGTCATTAGCTCTCTAAACAAATAAGTAAATGACTGAAAAAGAGAAAATGATGTCAGAAAGGGTTGAAAGTGGATGATGTCACTTTGAATGCTGCGTACGGTCATTTAGCTCTCTAAACAAATAAGTTTCAAAAAATGAAGTAACCGCGTAACAGACGAGTTCTCGTCCGAAACCCTGATACTCCGAAGGAGATTGTCCAGTTTGTAAACGAAGTGCGCCCAGTTTTTGCCGTGACCCTCTCAACTCTTTCGCACATGCTATGCGGGTGAAATGATGATACCATGCCAAGTTTCAACATTTTCAGAGTTCAATTTGTAGTGATTTTCAATTTCACGGTCATTTAGCTCCCTAAACAAATCGGTAAATGATTGAAAAAAAGCAAATGATGTCAGAAAGGGTTGAAAGTTAATGACGTCGCTTTGAATGGTACGTACGGAATGCAAAAAAAGTCTAGAGTTCAAATAAGTTTTAAAAATTGAAGTAACCGCGTAACAGACGAGTTCTCGTCCGAAACCCTGATACTCCGAAAGAGATTGTCTAGTTTGTACAAGATGTGCGTCCAGTTTTTCCCGTAGCCCTCTCTACTCTTTAGCACATGCTATGCGGGTGAAATAATGATACCATGCCAAGTTTCAACATTTTTAGAGTTCATTTTTTAGTGATTTTCAATTTCACGGTCATTTAGCTCTCTAAACAAATCAGTAAATGACTGAAAAAGAGCAAATGATGTCAGAAAGGGTTGAAAGTGGATGATGTCGCTTTGAATGCTGCATACGGAACACAAAAAAAGTCTGGAGTTCAAATAAGTT
>NW_021176067.1:0-1835 GCF_002162155.2 Triticum dicoccoides
TGATTCAATAACCAACATACTAAGAATAAAATTATTATCCTTTAACTACCAAGCAACGAGGTTGCTAGGAGTATTGATTTCACACATCACAATTCATTTGTCGGTATTCCGGTTGCATCAACACGGAACCGAGGAATGAAAAAGGATGGCGAGAAGTATCACTATGTCAAGAATTCACAAAAGGTGGTGCAATTCTCATGAAATTCCTGTCATAAAGAAGGTAATACTTCAGGGTAGAGCAGACCAGAAGCTGGATTGTAACTTGATCTGCGGAACACAACTACTTTGACCCAATCCTAAATATGGATGAGGTACTGGAGTTTGTTTCTCCTAGTCATTCAGGACGGAATGGCTTGACGGGCCACAAGAGTAATAGGCATCGACAAACGAACGCGCGCATACTCTTGACTATCAATTGATAGACGAAGGTTAGTAGACAACTAAAGAGGGACAACTCAAAGGAACATATAACTTTCTGAGTTGTGGATGCATAAATTAGTATGTCGAACCGAGTTCAACATAATTCTTTCGGATAACCCATGCAGAAAGGTAGAACTGGCAGAGTCACGATTTATGAATGGAGAACTCCTCAAGAATAATCCTGTTGTGATATTTCAGTTCAACGAGGAACTTCTGCCATAAGTAGTTCATGGTATTTGGAAGAAGAAGATACCACGGACTTCAAGGACTATCGCAAAGGTTACTAATATCCTGAAGGCACTAACAATTACTATCAACACGAAGTAGGTGGAGTGAATCTCGGGTTCAAGAACCTAGGAACAGAATACCTATTACTAAGTAGCATCACGGAATGCTTTCGAGGATAAAGGCCAGAATCATCACACTGGGACACCAATCATGGCTAAATTACTAGGTGATCCCCTAAGACACCTAGGGTCATAATAATAGCTCCAACATATATGTCAGGGCAATAAATTACCTCAACTCAACAATTAGTGTGATTGAGCTGGCATAAAGGAACATCGAAACCAGAGGGAAAGGATTTTGCAAATTGCTTCAAATTATTTAGAAACCTGGGATGACTCGGACAGCATAACGGCTGTAAATGCTCAGAAAAGATTTGAGACATTCACAAAATGGTGGCATAACCACTCAGAAGCACGATATCAAGGTTTCGAGATCAACAATTAACATACGGAAGTAGTAGAAACTGAACTCAAGCTTAAATCCAACAATCTTATAAGTCTACGGATTAGTAACACGTGATCCTGATAGAAAGAAGAGAAAGCCTAGTTCTTAATCCCCGCAGGAAAGATAAGATGACTCAGATCAGAAGGGCATGAGGTATAAGGAGTAAAAAGAGCCTTACGTTCCATCCCACAATCAATTCCCTTATATAACTAAAGAATTTTCTAGACTCAACTTCGACCAGTTTGGCTTAGTAATCCTACAGGCAGTCAAGCTCTGATACCAACGCTGTCAGGACCCCGACTCAATGCCACATCGATCTAGCATGTAACACCTCATATCACTTTGCGGCCTCACGCACGGTATTCCCACGGGTGTCGCCTTACCTTTGCCCGGGACCGTTTGCGCCTTTTGGCACACGTATATGACAGTGTCGCTAGCATCCATATGATAAGGAGTCCGGGCTGACATGGCTAGTCGTAAACCCAAAGCGGCACAGACTTACAGGGACAGGCATCCATGACCCAGCATCGAACGTGTCGGTCATCAGCGAGTGAATCCAGGCTGTAGCACTGGGCTAGCAGGACTCCGGTGAACCGGGCTGTAGCGGGCTAACAGGACTCCGGTATTCACCGCGTGACATTTCCCCGAAGGGACAGACACAGGAACGAAGAAGGACACATGCC
>NW_021176068.1:0-1568 GCF_002162155.2 Triticum dicoccoides
AGCTCTTCTGGAAAGACGTCTTGATACTCACAAACGACAGGAATTTGAGAGATGGCATCCAATTCACCCTTCTCATTGAGAGAAAACAACCGGATGGTATTATCCCGAGCGGCAAAGACAATGACATCCTCAGACGAATGAGTCAGTTGAATCTGCCTGGCTGCACAATCAAGCTGAGCTTTATGCTTAGAGAGCCAGTCCATCCCGAGAATAAGATCGATATCCGAGTTGCCAAGAACCGTAGGAGAAGCCAAGAACTTGTAGTCACCCAGAGTGATAGAAACATCCGGAACGATGGAGTTAGCCTGCATGCGCTTACCGGGAGAGACAACTGCTAAAGGACTAGGCAAAACTTGTGAGACCAATTCATGCCTATTTGTAAACGGTCTCGAGATGAAGCAATGCGATGCACCAGTGTCAAAAAGAACATTTGCAGGAATATCATTAACAGAAAGGTTACCCATGATCACATCTGACGAGTCCTCTGCCTGAGCTGCATTCATCAAGTTGACCTTGGCGGACTTGGGGTTATGCTTGACCACAGCTGTACTTGCCGATCTGACAGGAGGAGGAGGAGGAAGACGCCTCTGGTTGGTACACTTGTTGGCATAGTGACCCTTCTGTTGGCACTTGTTGCACGTGACCTCTGAAAGCGGACGGTGATACGGAGCACTCGATCTTGGAGCTTGAGACGAAGTTTTGTTCTGAAAGCCTGGGTTGGGTGGGTGGGAGAAACCACTGCCACCTTTGCTCTTCTGCTGATACGGCTGACGGAACGGAGGAGGAGGAAGCCAATACTTCTGCTGCTTGACCACTTGAGTAGAGGAAGATGGAGTAACATCTCTGGCACGCTTCCTGGAAGCATCACACCTCATCTGAGCAGCCTCTTGCTTCAGTGCCATGTTGTAAAACTCATCGTATCTCAACGGCTCAAAGAGGACAAGAGCGAGCTGAATTTCCTCACGAAGACCACCCCTGAACTGATAGATCATGCTCTTCTCATCAGGAACATCCTGCTTGGCAAAACGGGCGAGCTTCTGGAACAACTTGTTATAGTCATAGACAGACAAAGAGCCTTGCTTCAGATTGCAGAATTCCTGACGCTTACTCTCAACCACACTTTGAGGGATGTGATGAGCGTGGAAATCTTGACGGAAATCGTCCCAAGTGATAACACGTCCACCTCTGGAATCCTTGTACTGCTGGAACCACTCTGCAGCCTGATCTTTGAGCTGGAAAGAAGCGAACTTGACGAAATCTTCAGGCCTGACGTTGCTGCATTCAAAATGCTTGCCCAGATCCACTAGCCAATCGTCAGCATCGGTAGCCTCAACACAACCGCTGAACGTCTTTGGGCCATTAGCAAGGAACTGGTTCAGTGTAGCAAAGTGGTGCTGATTATGGCCTTGATTCCCTTGACTGCCTTGATTGCGCTCTTGGAGAATTTGCATGATCAACTGTGTGTTTGCATTAGTAGCGGCCATCACAGCTTGCCATGCTTCCGGAGGAGGCGGAGGTGGAGGCGGATCAGGATTCGGAGTCGTGCGCGTTGGAGGAGCCATCCTGAA
>NW_021176069.1:0-1751 GCF_002162155.2 Triticum dicoccoides
AAAAAAAAGAGCGCAAAAAAAAAAGAGCGAAAAAAAATTCCAGAGTGTGCTTTTCCCTTGTTTACGTGCCGCGCCGTGATTTTGTTAGTGTTCTAGGCTCGCGTCTCTAGCACAGTCTAGCCTAGGACCAGCACAGTACCGTCGTTGAGCGTTTATTCAACTTTGCATCTCTGAATTGATTATTGCTGACCCTTTTTGCTACCATATTATAAGCCTTCCCAGCTCCACATACATCTACGTCGTGCGTTTGACTCTCCCTGGTAATCGCTCTATCCAAGCTTTGAGAGTTTTTGACTACTACGGTTGCCGATCACCGCCTGCTGCTGGGTAAGAACTGGTAAGCATTTGAGATTTGCTTGACGGATTTGTGACACCCACCACCACCACTTGTTCGTAGTCTGTAGGATCATATTCTTCTGTGTTTCTATTGCTGCTAACCATGCCAGGATCACAAGCCGACGAGATTGACTGGGAGAATTTATCGAACAAGGAGCTTCATGATAAGTTTCAGCAAATGATGACTGAACAGGTGCAAGATGTGCTGAACAATTTTGAAGAGGCCATGGAGAAGATCACTGGCTTTGAGAAGACGTTCGAAACAAAGCTCGATAACAAGTTTAATGAATTGCTCGCGCGTCTTCCACCACCACCAACCGCTGCAGCTAACGCACCTCTCCAACAGCAACAACAACGACTACCTCCACGTCGCGAAGCAGACCTCCGCCGAGCAAGCCGTGTTCCTCTTGCGTTTGGCCAAACTGTTGGTGCTACTGTTGATACTTCTGTGGCTCCTGCTGCTGATGCGGAGGAGGATGATTATGTGGGAGATTATGAGGATGAGGTTGATCAAAATCAACACTACGTGCAGCCACCTGTACCACCACCAGCAGGTCGACCTCAGGTATACATTCGTAATGGTAGGCCTGCACCACCACCTCAGGTACGAGATGATGTCCATATTCCTAAACTGAAATTGAATATTCCACCATTTGAGGGTAGATATGTTCCTGATATATATCTTACTTGGGAGTTAGAAACTGAACAACGATTTACATGTTTACAATATCCTGAGGAGAGACGACTTGCTGCTGCCGTTTGTGCTTTCACTAGTTTTGCATGTGTATGGTGGTCTGAACATTGTAGATTATATCCTATTCCAACTACTTGGGCTGCTTTGAAAACTGCTATGCGTACGCGTTGGGTTCCACCATATTATCAACGTGAATTGCTTGAAAAATTGCAGCGTTTAAGACAAGGGAAAAATTCTGTAGAAGAATATTATCAGGAATTACAAACTGGCAGGATTAGATGTGGTATTGTTGAGGAGAATGAAGCTATGCTTGCACGTTTTCTGGGTGGATTAAATAGAGAGATTCAGACCATTCTAGACTATAAGGAGTATACTAATATCACTCGTTTATTCCATCTTGCTTGTAAAGCTGAACGTGAAGTGCAGGATCGACAAGCATTGGGGCGAACTAACTTTTCTGCAGGCCGACCTTCATCATGGACACCACGTGCATCTTCTACTTCAACTGCACCAGCACCTCCATCCGGTGCCACCTCCAGCCGTGATACAAGAAAACAGGCACAACCACCATTATCTGCCAAGAGCGCACCTTCTTCTTCCATGGCATCAACAGGGCACACAAGTGATATTATTTGTCGTCGTTGTAAGGGAGGAGGTCATTATGCGAGAGAATGCAAATCTCCGCGTGTGATGATTGCTACCGCGGATGGTGGATATGAGT
>NW_021176070.1:0-1258 GCF_002162155.2 Triticum dicoccoides
AACAATCGCAGTTTGGGCCGATTTTGGCCCGTTTCTTGCACTATTAATTAGTTTTGGGCGTCCCGCAGTGATTTCCACGATTGACGAACTCCGTGGTGCGTTTACATGTCAGTCATCAACACACAATTTTGGTCGACTCTGGTCCATTTCGTGCACGATTATTCACCATTTTGGCGTCCCAGAGCGATTTCCATGATTGACAATTCCCGGGGTGCGTTTGCGTGTCTGTCCTCAACACTCATAGTTTGGGCCAATTCTGACGCGATTCGAGGACTATTACTCAACATTTAGGGGTCCCGAAGCAATTTCCATAGTTGTTGAACCCCAAAATGCGTTTACGTGCCGGTCATGAACACTCACAGTTGTGGCCGATTCTGGCCCGTTTCGTGGACTATTACTCACTGTTTGGTGTCCCGGTGTGACTTGCGCAATTAACAAACCCCGGGGTGCGTTTACATGTCGATCATCAACACTCGCAGTTTCGGCCGATTCGGGCTCGTTTTGTGGCACTCGCAGTTTTTGCCGATTCTGGCCCGTTTCATGGACTATTACTCACAGGTTTGGGGTCCCGGAGTGCTTTTCTTGATTAACAAACCCCGGGGTGCGTTTACGTATCGGTCATCAACACTCATGGTTTTTGTCGATTCTGACTCGTTTCGTGGACTATTACTCACCGTTTTGGGGTCCCGAAGAGATTTCCATAGTTGTTGAACCCCATGGTGCGCTTACGTGTCGATCATCAACAATCGCAGTTTGGGCTGATTTTTGGCCCGTTTCTTGCACTATTAATTAGTTTTGGGCGTCCCGCAGTGATTTCCACGATTGACGAACTCCGTGGTGCGTTTACATGTCAGTCATCAACACACAATTTTGGTCGACTCTGGTCCATTTCGTGCACGATTATTCACCATTTTGGCGTCCCAGAGCGATTTCCATGATTGACAATTCCCGGGGTGCGTTTGCGTGTCTGTCCTCAACACTCACAGTTTGGGCCAATTCTAACGCGATTCGAGGACTATTACTCAACATTTAGGGGTCCCGAAGCAATTTCCATAGTTGTTGAACCCCAAAATGCGTTTACGTGCCGGTCATGAACACTCACAGTTGTGGCCGATTCTGGCCCGTTTCGTGGACTATTACTCACTGTTTGGGGTCCCGGTGTGACTTGCGCAATTAACAAACCCCGGGGTGCGTTTACGTGTCGATCATCAACACTCGCAGTTTCGGCCGATTCGGGCTCGTTTTGTGGCACTCGCAG
>NW_021176071.1:0-663 GCF_002162155.2 Triticum dicoccoides
GGCTGCCGCTTACCCCGCGTCCGGCGAGTGGATCTGGCCGCCGGCGCCGGTGTGCCCCGTGCTGCCCAGCGCCCTCTCGGGCTCGAGCCCATTCGGGCGCCCGCGGCCACGCCCGCTAGCGCCCCGCCCGGTTGGCCCCCTGTGCCTATGACAGGAGGGCCCTACACCACAGGAATGATTAAAAAAATATAAATAAATAAATAAATTAATTAATAATTAATTAATTAAGTAATTACTTAAGTTAATTAATTCGGGTTAATTAATTCAATTAACTAATCAAGTTATAGTTAAGTTAACCTAATCCTAATTAACTTAATTAGAGGATGACAGGTGGGTCCCCCTGGACCCACATGTCAGGTTGACTTGGTCAACAGTCAACGTTGACTGCTGATGTCAGCATGACATCATGCTGATGTCATTAATCTGTTTTTCGAATTAATTTAAATATTTAATTAAATTCCAGAAATTAATAAATACTTTAGAAAATCATATCTTTTAATCCGTAACTCGGATTAAAATAATTTCAACATGAAAGTTGCTCAGAACGACGAGACGAATCCGGATACGCAGTCCGTTCGTCCGCCACACACCCCTAACCTATCGAACCTGCAAACTTTCCTCTCCGGTTCAACTGTCTGACAGACGTCCGGAACCGGGAAGACT
>NW_021176072.1:0-867 GCF_002162155.2 Triticum dicoccoides
ATTTAATAATATTCACGCTGCATCGTTACCGCAGAACGTCTACTACCGTTTCATTGCCGTCCGTGAGGGGGGCCACAACCCGGAGACGCGTGCCGCCTCTTCGGACATGCCACAACACCACCCCACATGTATGAGGGCCCGGTACGACGCTCCGGTGGCATTGCTACCCCCAGGGCCCCCGTCCCGGCTAACCCTGTAGCGTTTGACCACGGGATCTAGCCCTTTGACTTTGCACGGACGGGCTTTGACCAGTGGACCTCTCCACCCGGTTGTGTTAGGTCGGCCCAGAGGAACACTTTGGAGCAACATCCGGGCCAAACCCACAGCTACATCCACTCCGTGTAGACCCGACGCGTCCGTTTCCCCCCTCCAGGTGCCGGTGGCGGCGGCGTCCGTGAGGGGGGGGCACGCCCCGGAGACGTGTGCTGGGCGTTTGCAACCGCCTCAACACTTCCAAATTTGTGAGAGGCCGCCTACACAAGATTTGACGGTATGCTAGCCCCCGGAGGCCGCCGGCCACAGTCGTAGACGTGCGAAGAGCAATCCGCGTAGAGGGAAGTGTTCAGATACTTCTCCATCACAAAAAATTACGAAAAATTACCATTAGTCCTATAGCACATGTTCCCACGTTGTGTAAAAAACTCATGATTTTATCGCGCTCCAAGTATTTAATAATATTCACGCTGCATCGTTACCGCAGAACGTCTACTACCGTTTCATTGCCGTCCGTGAGGGGGGCCACAACCCGGAGACGCGTGCCGCCTCTTCGGACATGCCACAACACCACCCCGCATGTATGAGGGCCCGGTACGACGCTCCGGTGGCATTGCTACCCCCCAGGGCCCCCGTCCCGGCTAACCCTGTAGC
>NW_021176073.1:0-963 GCF_002162155.2 Triticum dicoccoides
ACCGTAGATCCGTTTTAGGCGTATGATATATCAAAATCTTCGCCTCGACATGTGCATCATTTCATTCCATTGCATCATTTGCATTTGAGGTCATCTTGATACCCAAAATGCTGTTAGAAGGAGGCTTCATGAGTTAAATTGCAGATCCGTTAGTTCATCATGCACTTTTGTCATTTTTGCTATATTTAATCCGTGCATGATATGCCTGTGCCCCTTTGGGATGTATTGTGAAGCATTTTGTCTTCTTTCCAGAGGTGCCACCCATGCATTTTTAGGACGTGTGTGTTGTCTTGTGCAAGCTTGCGAAGAGAGGTACCTGAGATTGCAGATTTCAGGGACTTAGTGATTTTCACCAAGTCTGGGATATTTTAGTTCATGATGCTATATGTCCAGCTTGTTTCCTAGTGATCCGTGCCTCTTTTGAGGATGATCAGTAAGGGAGTTTTGATACTTAGGTTATGCTCTATCCATCCATGTCTTTGTTGGCATTTGTGGAGTTCTCTAGGTTGACTCATTCGAGCTCAACTTTTGCTTCGTTGTTAATCTGGGCAGATCGTCAACTTGTTTGCGATTTCGCCGATGCTACCGTTAGTGTTCCATGCATGCTATGCTTTCGTTCTCGCCATGTGTAGCTAGCACTTTGTGCCTTCTTGCTGGTTATATGCTTTCCTTGCCATGACTTGCACCATAGTGAGTGCATCGAGCTCGTTTACATGCCTTCGTGAGTTAAATTTCAGCATGTCTCAGTTTTCACTAAGTCTGAAAACTGATTGTGTTCGAGCGATGTTCGTGAGCTCGGTAGAGTATTTTGTGAACCCTTTTGGCCCCAGGTCACTTTGGGTGTTTTGTTAAGCTTGATGAGTAGCTCCATGCCATGTTCTTACTTGTCATGTTCAGGTTTTCTATCATGTTGTTTTGCTGCTCCGAAGAGAGCATCGTGATCTGAAATTTCAGACTAGTGTT
>NW_021176074.1:0-1840 GCF_002162155.2 Triticum dicoccoides
CCGAACACCACCGTCGCCGCCGTTCGCCTTAGCAGCCGTCTCCGGCCACCCCTCGCTCCCCCGACTAGCTCAGAAGCTCCGCCACAACCCCCTCTTCCTCCCCACCGCTCCACGGGCCTCCGGAAGCCCTGCATCGCCGCCACGTCGCCGTTCCCCTCTTCGGGCTCCGACCATCATCGCCGTCGAATTCGCCGTCTCCAGCGCGTCCCCGAGCCCGCTTCGACGCCCACTGCAACCGCGGTGAGCTACGCCACCGTTTCCCCCTCTTCTCCCCCTCGTTCCCTCACCGTCCCCACCACGGCCGAACCTCCGCCGTCGCCGAGCTCGCCGTCGACGCAGCTCCGGTGACCATTTGGTCACCCCGGCGAGTCCAACGAGTTCGTAAGGCTCCATAGAGCATCCCTAGCGCCTCGCTTCGCTCGCCTTCGAGCTCCAACCCCGTTTCCGTGCACGACCGAACTCCGGCGGCCGCAGCCGAGCTCGCCGCCGTCGACTCCGGCCACCTCAGGCCCGGCCACCACCACCGTTCGACACGCGGGAGCAAGGGCTCTCCAACGAGCCCAAGCACAGCCTCGCCCGTGCCCTGTAGCGCGATCCCGCATCACGCCGCCGTCTCGGACCTCGCCGGCGTCATGTCGCCGGTGGGGTTTGACTTGTCCGACCTGGGGTTTGACCCCCCCAGGGTCACTGACGCATGGGCCCCGTCGGCCAGGTGGACATCATTAGCGCTAACCACTGTTAGTTAACCCCCTGACACTGACCAGTGGGCCCCAGCGCCACTAATTAGTAATTAGGATTAATTTAACCCTGTTTAACCCCCCTGTCACTAACGTGTGGGCCCCACACGTCAGGTTTGACCTCAGCCAGCTGCAGTTGACCACTGACGTCATGCTGACGTCATGCTGGCGCAATAATTATATTTCTGGATTTAAATTAAATCAGGAAATTCCAGAATATTATTTAAACTTCAAAAATTCATAACTTTTATTCTGTAACTCCAAATTGGACAAATTATATATGAAAAATGATCAGAAAAATCCAATCTATCCATCTGTACTATTTTCATGCATGATCAAACAAGTTAAATTGATGTTTCAAGCAGAACAAGGAAAAGCACTTTAAAAGGCCATATTTGAATTTGAAATTTGAATCCTTGATTCAAATTTGTTCAAACCCTTCTGGTTTTAGTTGCATTAGCCCAACACACTCATATTGCCATGTTTCATGCATGCATCATATTGTTGCACATTGTTTGGTGATGTTGTGTATCAATGTCCTTTGCGACAGGTTCTGCCTCCGAGGAGTACCGTGATTACCCTAACGAAGAATCGTATCCGTGCATCGAACCATCAGGCAAGCAACCAGCCATTTGATCATATCGATACAATCCCATGTTCTCGCTCCTGCTCTCTTTTACTGCATTAAGACAACGCGATTCAAACTGCTGTGTGCTACGGTAGTTGAACCCATTTCCTCTGCATGACCTGTCATTGCCACAGTAACTAGATGAAACCCACTAGCATGTGTAGGAGTTGATTGAGCCCTATGTATGTGTTGTTCCTACCTTGCTATGCCTGCTATGCTTAGAGTCGTGTCAGGTCTGGTTCATCTGGGTGATGGGCTAGAGTGAAATGATTATGTCGGTAATGAGAGTGGTGTGGTGAACACGATTTGGTAAAGGTATCGATGAGAGGCCATGTAGGAGTACATGGTGGGTTGTTTCATTGAAGCCGACCTTAAGCACTGAGATCTGTATGTGTGATTTAAGAATCAGCTACTACCATGCATTGGGCCCGAAACCAATGGACCCTCTCGGCTTCTTATTCACCCTAGTTCTCCG
>NW_021176075.1:0-880 GCF_002162155.2 Triticum dicoccoides
GCGGCGACATCGGCAGCCGGGCCGGGCGGGCTGGATCTGGGCCCGCAGGGCCTGGCGCGGTGGTGGGAGCTGGCGGCGACAGGTGGCGGCCGCGGGTTAGAGCAGAGCGGCGGCGGCGGTGACATGGCAGCCGCCGATTGGCTGGAGCGACGTGGCGGTGGTCGGTGGACGCGTCCGGCGCGGAGGCGGACATGTCCAGCGGCGGGGAGGTGTTTGGCTAGGGTTTCATCTGCGCAAAAAATTGGGGAGGAGCACCTATAAATAGGTAGATGGAGCTAGGAGACTCCAAATGAGGAGCGGTTTTCGCCCGCACGATCGTGATCGAACGACCGAGAGCATGGAAGTGACTTAGATGGGTTATTGGGCTGTGGTGAAGAGGTGCTGGGCTGCAAAGAGAAGGGAGTTTCGGGCTACGCGGTTAACCGTTGGGGCATCAAACGACCTCCAAATGGGACGAAATTTGACGGGCGGTCTACCGGTGATATACCAAAGTCACTCGGCAAACCTCGGTCCATTCTGAGAATGTTTTTAACCCGCTCACGAAAACAAGGTCTGAGAGGGGCGACGGGCGCGCGCGAGAGATCTGGACTCCGAACGGACAACGGAGAGGACCGGGGGAACCCGAACGGATGCAAGTTTTGAAAAACATGCAGATGAAATCCAAATGATGACATGGCAAAATACAACACGCAAGCAAATGACATGCCAACGAAGGCGAATAACTGGAAGACACCTGACGCATCGAATCCGGGGCGTTACGACACTCCTCCACTAACAAGAGATGTCGTCCCGAGATCTTAGGACCGAGACGGAAGATAAAAATGAAGAGGTGAAACAAGAACGCAAGAGGGAAAAATGAACAAAGTCGAGAGCACTCAGT
>NW_021176076.1:0-906 GCF_002162155.2 Triticum dicoccoides
GACTACAAACGTGCACGACGTTGCGCCTTAGCAATCGCTAAACCAATCTTCTGAGGTTACTGACGATGCCGGAAGCACGGTCAGCCTGACCACGAAGGTCTATTCCTGCAAGCAATCGAAGAACGAGCAAGAATATGATAAAGCAATCTGAATATTGCAAATATATATGAGGTATTGATAATGGTGGGGATCCGGAAGCGGTCTTGGTCTGGTCGTTGGACACAAACGAAGTACACGAAGTTGCAATGGCTAACTTTTAACTAAACAAATCCCAAGGAAAAGCTACTAGATGGATCTACTTATATAGGAGCAAGGGGTGGCAGCCAAGGAGGTGGGAGGACGTCCCAAGGCAGCCTAAAACTAAATCTAGGTCGTACAAGGCCAATGGGCCCAAGTGGAGGTGATGTAACACCTTTGGACTTGTAGTTTGACTCGGATTCTGCTGCAGCATCACATTGTTTCGTCCACAACTCAACACTCCGGACGAATTTGAAGGTGATTCCACATGGGTTGGAAAGTGCATGAAATCTAGTTTCCAACAAAAAAAGAATCACCCAATTCGGAGTCCGTATGAAAAACTTGTGTGCGTTTTGAGTCAGGTATGTCTGTGCAGTCCGAATCTGAATCCAGAACGTGAGAGACTTGGACTCTATCTTCTCTTGGGCCAAAAGTGACGTGAGAGAACTTTTTGGACAGCAAATAAACATCTCTTTCTTCCTTATCTTCATATGTGGATTGTACAAATGTCCCATACACCTGCAATTAGACAAAACACAAAAGTGTGTGAAGTATTTTTGTTCTGGATAACACAAATAGATTATTGAATAGTTTGCACTAGAAATCACCTGACAACTATGCATATATGCAATATTTTTGGTCATATCCAAGGTAGTCATGTCCTCATCA
>NW_021176077.1:0-2050 GCF_002162155.2 Triticum dicoccoides
TTTTTTTAATTATAATACAGCAAAGACATACGTGAAGAGACTAGTGCCATTGAATTGTGCACATCCCCCATAATCCAAAAATTAATAAATATATTTGAGAGAAAATCTGTAATCCATACATCTAAGAATTGTATTTCACATTGGATTCATCAAATTGAAAACTATGATTCGCGTACAAACATGTTAAACTGAAAGTAAGAAGTTGAATTTTGAATGTTATATTTTAGAGTTCTCTGATTGAATTGATTAAGTAATAGTCTAAGTACAATGACCAAAGGGAGGAAAAATGGCATGATGCTATCTAGATGCTTAGGGCTAGCCCACACCCTATTTGTGGCCTTCGATATTAAAAAAGATGAAGCCTCACTTTTGGTTTTACCACTGCCGTCTCATTTGCGATTAACTAACTACCTCTTAGCCTCACGGAGCACATATATTGGTCATTATTTATATCTGGTCGACATCTCAATTCTAGTTCTTGTTTTATTGTTACTGTTCATATTTGCAGTCCATCAATAAAGTCCAATTTTCGCAGACCCAAAGTTTTGTTGTTGTAAAGAGACACATATCATTCCCCATAATGGGTAGAGGCAGACCTATGAGACAATTAACCCCAAGCAGCCAGGTCAAGTCGACTGAGAAAATCCTTCGTCTAATTAAGCCCAAACCCAGCCAAGTTAAAATTTCTTAGTCAATAGCTCCCAACTATTGTCGTATTCCGGTAACAGACTGCTTCGATTGAAGTTCCGTCTGCGTGACCCTACCCTACGGAGTCCTCCCGTGTAGATGATGCAGACATTTTGCTTCCAGATGCGTCTCAATCCCAGCATGCATCCACATCTAGTGTCGACCATCTCCGCATATTTCTCTCGTGGCCCCGATCTCAATTTGTGTTAGCTGTAGCTGGCTAGCTGCTAGCTAGCCGGAAAAGGAGAGACTAGGAAGATAGACACACGGAGGGCTGTACTAACTTCAATAGTACTTAATTGAAGATAGACACAGAGTCCTGCTTACCTTTCATTTGAAAATTAATAAAAATACGCAGCAGAGTCCAGCTGTTTCCTTAAAAAAAAGTACTTAATTAATAGGCTACTGCAGGGATATTCTTGTAGTACATGAAGACACTTTTTGTGGGATATGTGTAAGCAGAGGACATTGGTTCCCACACTGGAGCTGTCCTACACAGTTAGTGTGCAGCGATAAGGTGTGTGGGTTGCATAGCTAAACAGTGACGGTCACCATGTAGCATATCCTCAGTTTTTATCTACGAAAATTCCAGTCACCTACGCACAGTTTCTGAATCCACGACTGATACCAACCGCCTTACCTTACCAGCCACAATAATGTTGACTTTCTGAATAACTTGTACTACTAGTTTGTACGTGCAGGACCTACCTAAGAAGCAAAATTTAAGATAACATGTTCTGATGTAAAATCAATTATTTCATGTCAGAGCGAGGGATGGGACTGGGAGTTATTGAAAGTAAAGGCAAAGCTAATTATATCTGACAGCAAAAGCAGTAACGAGTACTCCTTAGGCTTCAGCTATCAAATATAACTAGCTTAACAGTATCACCAACACATTGTTCACTTTCTCTAATTAGGGAATACCCAAGGATTATTCTCTCAAACACGTCCCATATCTATATCTATACCTACTATTAAAGGAAATAAGTATTCTTAGTTTGGCTCCGCTTTGTTTCGTCTCGTCTTAAGAATTTTTATTATTTTTACATACGCTATTTCTTAGTTAAAGAGCCCAGGTAAAGTTGAAGCCCACGCAAGATTGAGTTTCCACGTTGCTGGGTTGGGCCTTCGCCTGACGGGTTCCTCCCGTTGTTTCGCTGGACCTCTGCGTGGACGAAAATTCTAATTATACCAAGAAACTGATGCATGGATATTTGATGTTGTACGGGGCAAAAGACGTCCTTGCATCAACCAAGGCATGGCTAGCCGGCGATGTCCAGACGACTGTTCGTGGTCTGGGCGTCTAATACGCATTGATGACCTTACGTGGAACTCTGAACTACGCCCCCGCAAAAAAAAAAAA
>NW_021176078.1:0-1968 GCF_002162155.2 Triticum dicoccoides
TGTATATATGGAGGAAGAGGGGGGAATTTCGTGGCCCTTGAGGGTGGGGTCCGAAACCAACCCTAACTTTTGTTTCCCCACACATACGGACTCTAAAAATAGCCTATACTTAAGTAGTTCGAAATTACATGGGCCTGGCCCATTAATAAGGTGACGCAGCACCTAGAATAGCCTATGGACGAATATTATGAAGTGGCATCTTGTATATTTCGTCCAAGGCTTCATGCACTCCTTATGGCGGCTTCAAAGTCCTGAAATCATCACTTGTAACTCCGTTCTTGATCCCCTTGCGCATGCCATCAACTCCATGCGTGTTCTTGCTCTAATGTTCATCCTTCTCCAAGCTAGGCCCTTCATTTGTAAGCAAAACAAATGTATCCAATTTAGGCAGCATCATAATCTCATGAACATTAGAATCATTACCAAGATTTTGTTTCTTGGTAATTTAATTGACGTGCGCGAGCTCTAGTAATTGGTCCAGTATATGTAACAGTAGGGGCTGTGGGTGTAACAATGGTATTGATGTCCTCATCATGAGAAGATCATGAGAAGATCTTGGTTCCGGCGAGGGGAACCGCCGACCCTCCCACCGGGCAAGGGAAAGAAAGGCGCGAGGCCATGGCCGAGAAGGAGGCCGGCAACCTCGAGGCCGTCCTCAAGGAGGTCGTCGACCTGGTACGCACCCTACCACCGTGGCCTCTTCCGCTCTCCTCTCCTCCCCTCAGTCCAGGCTTCTTGGGGGGCTTCTTTCTTGGGGGGATTTGGAGCTTCTTGCGCCTTTGATTCGCTGCCAGGGGTTCCTCGCTTCCTCTTAATTCGACTTCTTGGTTCAGACATTGTAGCGTCTCAGGAGCTCCTCCTCCCCTCCCCTTCTTTCGCCCTTCAATCAATCTTGTTTAGTTCATACCGCCGCTGCTCTGTTCCTCAAGTTCGGCTCTGCTTCTTGTGCTGCTGCAGGAGAACATACCCCTGGAGGAGGTGTTCGACAACCTGAGATGCAGCCGCGCCGGCCTCACCGCGGAGCAGGCGCAGCAGCGCCTCCAAATCTTCGGCGCCAACAAGCTGGAGGAGAAGGAGGAGAGCAAGGTCCTCAAGTTCCTGGGCTTCATGTGGAACCCGCTCTCCTGGGTCATGGAGGCCGCCGCCATCATGGCCATCGCGCTCGCCAACGGAGGGGTATTTCTCTTTTTCCTTCCCATCTTGCTTACTGCACTGCATACACAAATTTACAGTCCAAGATTGGGTCATTTCACATCTTGTATGTATGCCTTGTTTAACTGGAGATTGCGTGTCTGTCATCAGGGCAACTGGTTCCTCAACCTGAAAATTTCTCAACTTGAATGAAGATTCTAGTTGAGGACAAGTGAATAAATCTGACTAGTTTTTTGTTGCTTAGAAACTTAGAGTTCAAGATCGGGTGATCTAACATCTTCTTTTAATATTCTTGTGTGATTTTGTCATCAGGGGAGCCAACCTGCTGACCCTCAATTTTTTTTTCTTCTCACCATGTTTGCTGCGTACACAAACTTACAGTTCAAGATTGGACAATGTAACATTTGTTTTGTTTTGTTTTGTTCTTCTTGTCTAATTTTGCCGTCAATCAGAATAAGCCGCCGGACTGGCAGGACTTCATCGGCATCATCACCCTGCTGGTTATCAACTCCACCATCAGTTTCATCGAGGAGAACAATGCCGGCAACGCCGCCGCCGCGCTCATGGCCCGTCTCGCGCCCAAAGCCAAGGTCCTGTCATTTGCGCCACCTACCACTCTATATATGCTGCTTCAGTATGCCTACATGTCGGTTTTCAGTTGAGGTGTCCCAACCCACATAGCTCATTCACAAGTCTGAACTTTTCTGTCATAATTCAGATTCTTCGCGATGGCCGGTGGACCGAGGAAGACGCGGCCATCCTTGTGCCAGGGGACGTCGTCAGCATCAAGCTCGGAGACATCATACCTGCAGATGC
>NW_021176079.1:0-2084 GCF_002162155.2 Triticum dicoccoides
ACATCTTATTGTAGACAACCAACCTTTCTTTCTTATTGTAGAAAAGAAGCCTTCGTTCTTTCTTTATTAAGATGGGTTAATCAATAAAGCTACTAAGCTAGTCACGATGGTTTTCCCTCAAAAATAAAGCTGGGTTAAATTTGTTACCTTATGTGCTTGCCCTCAACTAAACTAAATCATGAATTTTCTTTTCAATATGTACATGGATTCAACGGGTCTCTGCACCATTTAACGCAACGGGTCCACTAGCAAATAAGAAAGAGATGGGTGACACGGTTGGTTTTGATTTGTTCCACCAAAAAACTACCCTTGAGTTCCATGCAAAAAGAACTAAAGGACAAAAAGTGTGAATAGTAACTTGTATAGAGTTGATTTTGTTTTGACACCAAAAATATCATGAAATTTATTCCGCAAAAAATATTTTGTTATCTCAAAAGTTTGGATATATATATTCCAAAAAATAAGTATTTAAATACCAAAAATGTTCATTTAAAGTGTATATACATCTAATATGGGAATTTTTTTCGTACCTACAAAAAGAGTAAAAAAAATCTGAAGCCTTTTTTAAATGAACTTGGCCTTGTTTTGTACTCGTATAAAAAGTTTCGCGAAGGAAAAAATCCAGTCGACTTTAGAGAAAAAAAATTTCTAGTACAAAAAGTGTGAATGGGAACTTGTATATAGTGTTAATTTTGTTTTGTTCCACAGAAGTTATTCCACCAAAAATATTTTGCTATCCAAAAAGCATTGTTAATATATATATTCCAAAAATAAATATTCAAATATCCGAAGAAAAATATTTCAAGTGAAGCCTTTTTTTATCAGTGTTGTCCCCTTCGTGGTGTCCCAATCAAGTTTTGCTTGGGAGAGGAAGAACAAAGAGTGTCGCAAGGCAGAATTAAGTTCTTAGATTATGTTATGCCATGATAATACATCCATGAATTAAGTCAGGTAATAATGTCTTAAAAAACAGGAGTGGTAAAAAGACTTGGCTGCTTAACCAATTGAGTGAGCGTGCGTGTTGTAGTTAAGCCACTAATCAAGACATGTAATACATGCATCCATGAATTAGAGAAAAGGTGTGCAGTGCCTAATGGGAATTGGCATTGAAGGATAGGATTTACCGTTTCCAATAAGTAAAGCACAAGACCATAAACTGGAGCTAGAACTAGCAGAGGCTGAAAGGCTACGACGCAGGTGGAGTGTGTAAGAGCATGGTTAATAATATAGCCAGCAGCTGGCTATGTAAGATTGTCATGTCATCAAGAGCTAGCAATATCATTCACACATACAATAGAATTCGCTCTAAGGCTAGTGATTTTTTTTCACTCTCTCTCTCTTTCTCTTTCCTCTGATTTACTCATTTTACCTAGGAGCATGTGAAGAGGCTGGCTATTGCATTAGGCCCTTCCAAGTGCTCCATGGTAGACATATGCTAAACATGCCACATAAGCAAAAAAATGACATGGCACAACAATTAAGGAGGAGAGAGAGACTTTGATGACACAAACCTAGGCAAACCTATTAAATGAAATAAGCTGACCATTGTACTGGTTGGTAACATCAACCGGTACTAAAATGTTTGGGAGGGTTTGGTTTTATGATTTCTTTTTCATTTAATTTTGTGTTTTCCATTTTAATTCTTTTTCGTTTGCTGGTATTTTACGGTACTACACATTGTACACGTTATGCATATATATATATATATATATATATATATATATATATATATATATATATAAATAGAATTTCTAGTAGAACCAATCATATATATATCATCAATGTCTCACAAACCACCATATTAATTTACACATACACACATGTATAGCTATATACAATTTCTCCTACATATGCATGTTGCCTTCGGAGCCAGTGGCATTAGCCTAATTGGTGCCTTCGGAGCACGATGACAATTGGAAGTGGTTCATGACCTGGTCGATGGGGGCGGTAGCGGGTAATAGTATTCTCCCTTCGGATTTATGACCTGGTCGAGCAAAAATCCCGCTATTTCCTCTTGAAGTGCTTCTACGCGCTCCGTTTCTAGGAGCTTGTCCCGCACCTCTTTGAACTGTTAAGAAGGAGAT
>NW_021176080.1:0-1218 GCF_002162155.2 Triticum dicoccoides
AGGGTTTTTGACGAGAACTCATCTGTTACACGGGCACTTCAATGTTTTTTAAACTTATTTAAACTCCGGACTTCTTTTGTGTTCAGTATGCAGCATTCAAAGCGACATCATAAATTTCCAACATGTTCTAACATCATTTGTTGTTTTTCGGTCATTTACCTAATTGTATAGAGAGCTAAATGACCGTGAAATTGAAAATCACTACAAAATGAATTCTGAAAATGTTGAAACTTGGCATGGTATCATCATTTCACCCTCATAGCATGTGCGAAAGAGTAGAGAGGGTCACGGCAAAAACTGGACGCACTTCGTGTACAAACTGGACAAACTCTTTCGGAGTATCAGGGTTTCGGACGAGAACTCATCTGTTACACGGGCACTTCGATGTTTTTCAAACTTATTTGAACTCCGACTTCTTTTGTGTTCAGTATGCAGCATTCAAAGTGACGTCATCAATTTCCAACATGTTCTGACATCATTTGTTGTTTTTCGGTCATTTACCTAATTGTTTAGAGAGCTAAATGACCGTGAAATAGAAAATCACTACAAAATGAATTCTTAAAATGTTGAAACTTGGCATGGTATCATCATTTCACCCGCATAGCATGTGCGAAAGAGTAGAGAGGGTCACGGCAAAAACTGGACGCACTTCATGTACAAATTGGACAAACTCTTTCGGAGTATCGGGGTTTTGGACGAGAACTCATTTGTTACACGGGCACTTCAATGTTTTTTAAACTTATTTAAACTCCGACTTCTTTTGTGTTCAGTATGCAGCATTCAAAGCGACGTCATCAATTTCCAACATGTTCTAACATCATTTTTTGTTTTTCGGTCATTTACCTAATTGTTTAGAGAGCTAAATGACCGTGAAATTGAAAATCACTACAAAATGAATTCTGAAAATGTTGAAACTTGGCATGGTATCATCATTTCACCCGCATAGCATGTGCGAAAGAGTAGAGAGGGTCACGGCAAAAACTGGACGCACTTCATGTACAAATTGGACAAACTCTTTCGGAGTATTAGGGTTTTTGACGAGAACTCATCTGTTACACGGGCACTTCAATGTTTTTTAAACTTATTTAAACTCCGGACTTCTTTTGTGTTCAGTATGCAGCATTCAAAGCGACATCATAAATTTCCAACATGTTCTAACATCATTTGTTGTTTTTCGGTCATTTACCTAATTGTATAGAGAGCTAAATGACCGTGAAA
>NW_021176081.1:0-1474 GCF_002162155.2 Triticum dicoccoides
TTAACTCCGCACGGTGACAATAGCATAGGCGGGCGATAACATCATGGATAGCCGTGTTTTTTTTTTATTTTGCTCTTGTCATTTCCATGAGTTAATAACTCCTGCCTTAGGGTTCTCTTGACAAAACTTTGAGTTACTAACTCTCCATGCTCCGGTCTTTCTCCGATACACCTTGATCTCGGTATTGATAACTTCCATAGTCTGCCAGGTTCCATAAAGGTAGCCTTCCTGGGTCATACAAATTTGGGAATTCTTCAGAGCCTTCAAATTCTCCAAGTCTTCGGAGTCTTCAACAGTTGTAGTTTCCATTTACACGGTAAAATCCTCTTCATTCCAAATGGTCTTAGTTGTCCGATATCTTGTCTCCTTGGAGTGGTCTCATCAGTCAAATCTTCGAGTGGTCAAAAGGGAAAAGGGTATGCTCTCACTAAAGGAAATTTTTGAATAAGCTCAGAAGAGAAGAGAGGTAAAAAGATCTTTTTTGAAAATGAAGTTGTAGAGAAAAATCTTTCCTATGGGCTTGTCATTTTCTAGGGTCACGTCCTACAGTCAACATGTGCTCTGATACCATCTTGTAGCGACCCGACCCGAATGGATCAAGTCTCTGTGCTTCCGTGTCATCCCTGGATCGGTATGCTGACACACACAGTACTCGAAGGATTTATAACAGAGGTAAATCACATGTATAAAGTAACGTAAAACTATTACCTCAATCCAAAATATAGCGGAAGCAACAAGGTTGTGGATTCCCATCAACACCAACGGCAAAGTTGAGTATAGGAAATCGTAACCCTAACGTGCCACTTACTCGTCGTCTGAAAAGTCTGCAACATGAAAAGTTGCAGCCCGAAAACGGGTCAGCACATGGAATATGCTGGCAATGTAACACATAGAGAGTAATGAAAGAATAGGCTATACTACATGCATATATGGCTGGTGGAAAGCTCTATGGTTACAGTTTTTGCGAAAAGCCAATTTTTCCCTACTTCAAAGGAATAATTTTGTTTAACTATCATGGTGGTTGTTAAACATTGAGAATGGTTGACAGCATCCTCAATCCCAATTAAAAGTACTCATTAAACCCAAACAAATTATAATAAGTAACGTGTTGAGATCAACAGGATAATCCAAGAACTAGATACTCAAAATGTCCATAACCGGGGACACGGCTAATCATGATTAGTTTGTTACTCTGCAGAGGTTTGCGCACTTTTCCCACAAGACTCGATCGCCTCCGTTTGGTTTCTCGCACTACAGGGTGTTTGAGAAGGCGGATGACCGAGACATAGTCTTTCAGAAGCGCTAGCACCTTACATGTGGGGTAAACCGGTACACCTACATCCCCTACATCTGCTAGTCTACCCCGTAAGAGTTCGCACAACTTAGTCAACTATGCTAGAGCCCATAGTAGCATGTGGCTGCACACGGAAGTTTCTAGCATGAAAAATCTTATGATCCCTTTGAGCCTGGGTGG
>NW_021176082.1:0-38971 GCF_002162155.2 Triticum dicoccoides
GAAGCAAATATATTTTTTATGTCGAACTCCCATTCAATATATAAAGCAGGTTTAAAACGGCCATTAAATGGTGGTATAGATACATTAACCTGATCATGTGCATTTGGATGTTTGTGCACCTCTCGTGACGGTTGTGGTATTTGCAAAGGTGGTGGCACGTCTCCCGCGATCGACAAAGCCCATGAATTGACTCTGGATCCTGTCATGATTAGTAGAACAAGAAACAAAACCCAAAAATAATGTTCCTATAACTACTAGGATGTGGTGGTGAAACGCTCACAGTAAAGCAAATATCAATGTCTTACAAGTTCTTACCATGCAGCAGGCGGTGATCGGCAACCAGCGGTGTCAAGTAACTCCGAATATTGAGTAAAGCGATTGCCAGGGGAGCGCACGTATACACGGTGTAGAAATATGTGGAGCTGGGTTGGCTATATATGGTAGCAAAAGATTAGCAATAATCAATTCAAAGATGCAATGTTGAATAAACGCTCAACGACGGTACTGTGCTGGTCCTAGGCTAGACCGGATTAGAGACGCGAGCCTAGAACACTAATGAGGTCACGGCGTAGCACAACTAGCATCAATGAAGGATACTAAGTAGCTCTTGACAGCAAGATATAAGTGAAGATCACAACGGCAGTGAAGATAATGAGGTGAAACAACAGCCAAGCAGGATATATCAACAACTTTGTCTCCAACTTTCCCCTGAAAAAGTTTGTGCCGATTTTTTTGTTTTTTTTTCTTCTCTCTTTTTTTTCCTCACACTTTTTTTTCTTTCTCTCCTTTTTTTTCTCTGACTTTTTTTTCCTTTTTTTTCTCTCTTTTTTTCTCTCTTTTTTTCTCCCTCTTTCCAAAACAAACTAGATAAGATGCAGATTGGATCAAGTGAAGATGTGAACGATCTCAACTATTATTATGACAATGAATGGTGGGTAGCATGTGGTGGAAATTGATGGATGGGTGGTGGACAGCGGAAGAGATAATGATGCAGCGGTGGCGTGACTAATGTGAACAGAACTCGAAACTCTAAACGAACTAGACACTAAGACCAGCAACTCGACACGACAATGCAATCGATAATTCAACTATGCAATCAATGAAAAGAAAATTGCAAAGGCTCAGACTGGCTTGGACCAAGGATGAATAGATCTAACTCTTTTTTGTGGCTTTTTCTTGGACAATGGGTAAGAAAGTAAATCTAATCTAGGAAAACTGGAAATTCTCACCGAGCAACCTGAAAACTGATACCACTTGATAGAAGCGGGGGTGTCCCGATCTTTCGATGAGATGATAACTATCGATTTGGTGAAGATGACTTTGACGATCCGACTACAAACGTGCACGACGTTGCGCCTTAGCAATCGCTAAACCAACTCCGAAAGGTTATTGACCACGCTGGAGCACAATCAACCTGACCACGAAGGTCTATTCCTGCAAGCAATCGAAGAACAAGCAAGAATATGATAAAAGCAATCTGAATATTGCGAGTATATATGAAGTATTGATAAAGGTGGGGATCCGTAAGCGGTCTTGGTCTGGTCGTTGGACACAAACGAAGTACACGAAGTTGCAATGGCTAACTTTTAACTAAACAAATCCCAAGGAAAAGCTACTAGATGGATCTACTTATATAGGAGCAAGGGGTGGCGGCCAAGGAGGTGGGAGGACGTCCCAAGGCAGCCTAAAACTAAATCTATGTCGTACAAGGCCAATGGGCCCAAGTGGAGGTGATGTAACACCTTTGGACTTGTAGTTTGACTCGGATTCTGCTGCAGCATCAGATTGTTTCGTCCACAACTCAACGCTCCGGACGAATTTGAAGGTGATTCCAATTGGGTTGGAAAGTGCACGAAATCTAGTTTCCAACAAAAAAAGAATCACCCAATTCGGAGTCCGTATGAAAAACTTGTGTGCGTTTTGAGTCAGGTATGTCTGTGCAGTCCGAATCTGAATCCAGAACGTGAGAGACTTGGACTCTATCTTCTCTTGGGCCAAAAGTGACGTGAGAGAACTTTTTGGACAGCAAATAAACATCTCTTTCTTCCTTATTGATAGAGGCAAAGGTGTCCCGTCTTTCGATGAGATGGTGGATTTCGCTTTGGTGGAAGTCGACTTTGACGATCCGACTACGAACGTGCGAGGACGTCGCGCCTTAGCAATCGCTAAACCAACTCCGAGAGGTTATTGACCACGACGGAGCACGATCAACCTGACCACGAGGGTCTGTTTCCTGCGAGCAAACGAAGAACAAGCAAGAAACTAAGATTGCAATCTGGATATTGCGAATATAAGATGAAAGCTTTATTGATCAAGGTGGGGTTCTGTGACGCCTTTGTCTGGTCGTTGAACACAAACGAAGTACGCGAAGTTGCAGCTATGGCGAACTTTTAATCTAAACAAAACCCAAAGTCTAAACGATGCCCTAAGGGCTGTATATATGGAGGAAGAGGGGGGAATTTCGTGGCCCTTGGTGGAGGAGTCCGAAATCAACCCTATCTCTTGTTTCCCCACACATACGGACTCTAAAAATAGCCTATACTTATGTATTTCGAAATTACATGGGCCTGGCCCAATAATAAGGTGACGCAGCACCTAAAATAGCCTCGGGACGAAATTTATGAAGTGGCATCTTGTATATTTCGTCCAAGGCTTCATGCACCCATTTTGGGCCTAAACGGAGCTTTGATTTGCGCAAATCAGGAAATCTATCCTTACGCAAATGTAACCAAACAAGATCTCCAGGTGCAAACACAACATGTTTTCTACCCTTATCTCCAGCAAGTTTATATTTAGCATTCATACGCTCAATGTTTTCCTTAGTTAACTCATGCATTTTTAAAATCAATTCAGCACGTTGTTTAGCATCAAAATTAACCTTCTCCGAAGATGGAAGAGGCAACAAATCAATAGGTGCACGAGGTAGGAAACCATACACAACTTCAAAAGGGCACATCTTAGTAGTAGAATGCAATGAACGATTATAAGCAAATTCAATATGAGGCAAGCATTCCTCCCACATTTTCTTATTATTCTTCAAAACAGCCCTAAGCATAGTAGACAACGTTCTATTGACTACTTCAGTTTGTCCATCAGTTTGGGGGTGACAAGTAGTACTAAAAAGCAGTTTAGTCCCCAACTTAGCCCATAAACATCTCCAAAAGTGGCTAAGAAATTTAGTATCACGATCTGAAACAATAGTATTTGGCACACCATGCAAGCGAATAATTTCACAAAAGAACAAATCAGCAACATTAACATCATCATCGCTTTTATGACATGGTATAAAGTGTGCCATTTTCGAGAATCTATCCACGACAACAAATATGCTATCCCTCCCCTTCTTTGTTCGAGGTAAACCTAAAACAAAGTCCATAGAAATATCCTCCCAAGGAACACTAGGTACAGGCAAAGGCATATATAAACCATGAGGATTGAGTCGTGACTTAGCTTTTTGACATGTAGTGCAGCGAGCAATAAAACGCTCAACATCTCGTCTCATCTTTGGCCAAAAGAAATGTGTAGCAAGTACGTCCTCCGTCTTCTTCACGCCAAAGTGTCCCATTAATCCTCCTCCATGCGCCTCCGTGAAGGCTTCTTCCTGTGCGGTACCCCAAAGAAAAGGCACATCTTTCTTTGTAAGCTCATTGAGAGGTGCAGCAATGGTGCTGAAATCTCTCACAAAACGCCTATAGAATCCAGCGAGGCCAAGAAAACTCCTCACTTGTGTGACCGTTTTGGGCTGCGGCCAACTCTCAATAGCTTCAATCTTGGCTTTATCAACTTCAATTCCCTGTGGAGTAACAACATAGCCAAGAAAAGATACTCGGTCGGTGCAAAAGGTGCACTTCCCAAGGTTACCAAACAAACGTGCATCACGTAGAGCAATAAAAACAGCACGTAAATGTTCCAAATGTTCTTCCAAAGATCTGCTATAAATCAATATGTCATCAAAGTAAACTACCACAAATCGTCCAATGAAAGCACGTAAAACTTCGTTCATTAATCTCATGAAAGTACTAGCTGCATTAGTTAACCCAAAAGGCATGACTAACCACTCATATAATCCAAACTTAGTTTTAAATGCTATTTTCCGTTCATCTCCCAATTTCATACGAATTTGATGGTAGCCACTACGCAAATCAACTTTGGAGAATATTGTAGAGCCACTCAATTCATCAAGCATATCATCTAGCCTAGGAATAGGATGACGATAACGAATAGTAATATTATTAATGCCTCTACAATCAACACACATACGTGATGTACCATCCTTTTTCGGCACTAGAATAATAGGAACAGCACAAGGACTAAGGGATTCACGTATATAACCTTTGTCGAGAAGCTCTTGTACTTGACGCATAATCTCCTTCGTCTCCTCTGGATTGGTACGGTATGGTGCACGGTTTGGCAGTGAAGCACCGGGAATTAAGTCAATCTGATGCTCAATCCCTCGAATAGGCGGTAATCCCGGTGGCACGTCTTGTGGAAAAACGTCAGCGAACTCCTGCAAAATGTTAGTGACAGCAGGAGGCAAAGAGGAAGGCACGTCCTCGAATGAAAATAATGCCTCTTTGCACACAAAAGCATAGCAAACAGAGTTGCTGAAATCTAGCTCATCAATATCAGATTTGGTGGCAAATAAACATGCACTTTTCAATTTAATTTCAGAAGCAACACTAGATGGTTTATTATTAGGCTTCATTTGTTGCTCAAATTCTTTTGCCACAATCTGATTTTCACTCTTATTCTTCTCCTGTAGTGCTTTATTAGCTCTATTAATATCATCTTTCAAAATGGAATCAGGAGTCATAGGAAGCAAAGTAATATTTTTATCCTTATGAACAAGAGTATAGTGATTGTTTCTACCATGGTGTACAGAATTTTTATCAAATTGCCATGGTCTACCAAGTAATAAGGAACATGCTTGCATAGGTACCACATCACAATCAACATAATCAGCATATGTAGAGATACTAAAATGCACACGAACAGTACGTGTTACCTTAACCTTGCCGCTGTTGTTGAACCATTGGATGTAGTAAGGATGTGGATGTGGTCTTGTGGTGAGAGAAAGCTTCTCCACCATCTCCATGCTAGCCAAGTTGTTGCAGCTCCCTCCGTCTATTATGACGCGCACAGAACGTTCCTTCACAACTCCCTTGGTATGGAACAAATTGTGCCTCTGATTTTGCTCAGCTTGTGTGACCTGCACACTCAAAACACGTTGAGCAACTAAACATTCATACCTGTCAGCGTCTTCAGGAGCCATGTATTGCGTCTCATGATCAGAATCATCTCCACCATGTTCTTCATGTGTAATAAGACCCAATGTCTCCTCATCATAGTCACTAGCGGACTCATATCCACCACCCTCGGTAGCAATCATCACACGCGAAGATTTGCATTCTCTCGCATAATGACCTCCTCCCTTACAACGACGACAAATAATATCACTTGTGTGCCCTGTTGATGCCCTGGAAGAAGAAGAACTCTGTGCAGGCCCGGCAGGTGCGCTCTTGGCAGATAATGGTGGTTGTTCCTGTTTTCTTGTATCACGGCTGTAGGAGGCACCTGATTGAGGTGCTGGTGCAGTTGAAGTAGAAGATGCACGCGGTGTCCATGATGAAGGTCGGCCTGCAGAAAAGTTAGTTCGCGCCAATGCTTGTCGATCCTGCACTTCACGTTCAGCTTTACAAGCAAGATGGAATAAACGAGTGATATTAGTATACTCCTTATAGTCTAGAATGGTCTGAATCTCTCTATTTAATCCACCCAGAAAACGTGCAAGCATAGCTTCATTCTCCTCAACAATACCACATCGAATCATGCCAGTTTGTAATTCCTGATAATATTCTTCTACAGAATTTTTTCCTTGTCTTAAGCGCTGCAATTTTTGAAGCAATTCACGTTGATAATATGGTGGAACCCAACGCGTACGCATAGCAGTTTTCAAAGCAGCCCAAGTAGTTGGAATAGGATATAATCTACAATGTTCAGACCACCAGACACATGCAAAACTAGTGAAAGCACAAACAGCAGCAGCAACCCGTCTCTCCTCGGGATATTGTAAACATGTAAAACGTTGTTCAGTTTCTAACTCCCAAGTAAGATATATATCAGGAACATATCTACCCTCAAATGGTGGAATATTCAATTTCAGTTTAGGAATATGGACATCATCTTGTACCTGAGGTGGTGGTGCAGGCCTACCATTACGAATATATACCTGAGGTCGACCTGCTGGTGGTGGTGCTGGTGGTTGCACGTAGTTCTGATTTTGAGCAACCTCATCCTCGTAATCTCCGACATAATCATCCTCCTCCGCATCAGCAGCAGGAGCCACAGAAGTATCAACAGCAGCACTAACAGTTTGGCCAAACGCAAGAGGAACACGGCTCGCTCGGCGGAGGTCTATTTCGCGACGTGGAGGTAGTCATTGTTGTTGTTGTTGGAGAGGTGCGTTAGGTGCAGCGGGTGGTGGTGGTGGAAGACGCGCGAGCAATTCATTAAACTTGTTATCGAGCTTTGTTTCGAACGTCTTCTCCATGCCATCTATCTTCTCCATGGCCTCTTCAAATCTGTTTAGCACGTCTTGCACCTGTTCACTCATCATTTGCTGAAATTTATCATGCAAATCCTTATTCGTCATGTTCTCCCAGTCAGTCTCATCGGCTTGTGATCCTGGCATGGTTAGCAGCAATAGAAACACACAAGAATATGATCCTACAGACTACTAACAAGAGGTGGTGGTGGGTGTCACAAATCCGTCAAGCAAATCTCAAATTCTTACCAGTTCTTACCCAGCAGCAGGCGGTGATCGGCAACCGTTGTAGTCAAAAACTCTCAAAGCTTGGATAGAGCGATTACCAGGGAGAGTCAAACGCACGACGTAGATGTATGTGGAGCTGGGAAGGCTTATAATATGGTAGCAAAAAGGGTCAGCAATAATCAATTCAGAGATGCAAAGTTGAATAAACGCTCAACGACGGTACTGTGCTGGTCCTAGGCTAGACTGTGCTAGAGACGCGAGCCTAGAACACCAACAAAATCACGGCGCGGCACGTAAACAAGGGAAAAGCACACTCTGTATTTTTTTTTTGCGCTCTTTTTTTTTGCGCTGTTTTTTTTCCGAAAAATCACTATAATGGCGAGTGTCTCAAAACTCTTCCTAGCTCAAACTGACAGGATGGGCACGAAATTTTTTCGACCAAATTTTTTTTTGACTGCCCGGACCCAAAAACTGGAAACGGGTCAAAAAAAACTTCCTATAATGGCACCTGTCTCAAAACACTCAAAAACACCTAAAAGTAGGATAGCCAGAATTTTTTTCGAAAAATGCGTTTTCGAAAAATTTTGGGCCTAAACGGAGCGTGGTTTCCGGACTCCGGCAAGGAAACACGAATCGGAATTTAGATGGATCTCGAAAACAAACCTAATATGACAAGAACTCGGATTGGTGGTGGATATATGGTGGTAGATGGCAGCGGTGGTGGTATATGACAGCTGTGGTGGTATATGGATACGGGTTCGAAGCGGTGGCAGATAAGCGGTGGTGGTAGATGGCAGGGGTGATGATGATGGTGCGGCGGCGGCGTGACAACTTATGACCAGAACTCGAAACTCTAAAAGACTAGACTCTAAGACCAGCAACTAGACACGACGATGCAACCGCAAATTCAACAAAGCAAAACCCTAAAAAGATTATGCAAAGGCTCAGATTGGTTCGGATATGATGAACTAACCCTAATTTTTTTTGTGTCTTTTTCGTGGACTATAGGTATGAAGAACAGACTCGATCTAAACTACGAAAAACTGTAAAATCTCACCGAGCAACCTGGAAATCTGATACCACTTGATAGAGGCAAAGGTGTCCCGTCTTTCGATGAGATGATGGATATCGCTTTGGTGGCAGTCGACTTTGACGATCCGACTACGAACGTGCTAGGACGTCGCGCCTTAGCAATCGCTAAACCAACTCCGAGAGGTTATTGATCACGCCGGAGCACGATCAACCTGACCACGAGGGTCTGTTTCCTGCGAGCAAACGAAGAACAAGCAAGAAACTGAGATTGCAATCTGGATATTGGAATATAAGATGAAAGCTTTATTGATCAAGGTGGGGTTCTGTGACGCCTTTGTCTGGTCGTTGAACACAAACGAAGTACGCGAAGTTGCAGCTATGGCGAACTTTTAATCTAAACAAAACCCAAAGTCTAAACGATGCCCTAAGGGCTGTATATATGGAGGAAGAGGGGGGAATTTCGTGGCCCTTGGTGGAGGGGTCCGAAATCAACCCTATCTCTTGTTTCCCCTCACATACGGTGATGAGGACATCAATACAATTGTTACACCCACAGCCCCTGCTGCTATACATACTGGACCAATTACTAGAGCTCGTGCACGCCAACTAAATTATCAGGTACTTTCGTTTCTTGGTAATGATTCTAATGTTCATGAGAATATGATGCTGCCTAAATTGGATACATTTGTTTTGCTTACAAATGAAGGGCCTAGCTTGGAGAAGGATGAACATTGGAGCAAGAACAAGCATGGAGATGATGGCATGCGCAAGGGGAACAAGAACGGAGTTACAAGTGATGATTTCAGGACTTTGAAGCCACCATAATGTGTGCATGAAGCCTTGGACGAAATATACAAGATGCCGCTTCATAAATTTCGTCCCGAGGCTATTTTAGGTGCTGCGTCACCTTATTATTGGGCCAGGCCCATGTAATTTCGAAATACATAAGTATAGGCTATTTTTAGAGTCCGTATGTGTGGGGAAACAAGAGATAGGGTTGATTTCGGACCCCTCCACCAAGGGCCACGAAATCCACCCCCTCTTCCTCCATATATACAGCCCTTAGGGCATCGTTTAGACCTTGGGTTTTGTTTAGATTAAAAGTTCGCCATAGCTGCAACTTCGCGTACTTCGTTTGTGTTCAACGACCAGACAAAGGCGTCACAGAACCCCACCTTGATCAATAAAGCTTTCATCTTATATTCGCAATATCCAGATTGCAATCTCAGTTTCTTGCTTGTTCTTCGTTTGCTCGCAGGAAACAGACCCTCGTGGTCAGGTTGATCGTGCTCCGGCGTGGTCAATAACCTCTCGGAGTTGGTTTAGCGATTGCTAAGGCGCGACGTCCTCGCACGTTCGTAGTCGGATCGTCAAAGTCGACTTCCACCAAAGCGGTATCCATCATCTCATCGAAAGACGGGACACCTTTGCCTTTATCATTTGTTCGAGGTAAACCTAAAACAAAGTCCATAGATATATCCTCCCAAGGAACACTAGGTACAGGCAAAGGCATATATAAACCATGAGGATTGAGTCGTGACTTAGCTTTTTGACATGTAGTGCATCGAGCAATAAAACGCTCAACATCCCGTCTCATCTTTGGCCAAAAGAAATGTGTAGCAAGTACGTCCTCCGTCTTCTTCACGCCAAAGTGTCCCATTAATCCTCCTCCATGCGCCTCCTGCAACAACAAAAGACGAACGGAGCTAGCTGGAATGCATAGCTTGTTAGCACGAAACACAAATCCATCGTTAACGACAAACTTGTTCCACATTCTTCCTTCTTTACAATTCTGCATTACATCTTTAAAATCAGCATCATGCACATATTGATCTTTGATGGTCTCCAAACCAAATATTTTCAAGTCAAGTTGTGAAAGCATAGTATAGCGACGAGACAAAGCATCAGCAATAACATTTTCTTTTCCCTTCTTGTGTTTAATGACATAAGGGAAAGTCTCAATGAATTCAACCCATTTAGCATGTCTACGATTCAGTTTAGCTTGACTTTTAATATGTTTCAAAGATTCATGATCAGAATGTATAACAAATTCTTTGGGCCATAAATAATGTTGCCATGTTTCTAAAGTCCGAACAAGAGCATATAATTCTTTATCATAAGTAGAATAATTCAGACTAGGCCCACTCAATTTTTCAGAAAAGTATGCAACAGGTTTGCCATCTTGTAATAACACACCTCCTAATCCAATTCCACTAGCATCACATTCAAGCTCAAAAGTCTTATTAAAATCAGGAAGTTGGAGTAAAGGAGCATGTGTCAACTTATCTTTCAATACCGTGAAGGCTTCTTCCTGTGCGGTACCCCAAACAAAAGGCACATCCTTCTTTGTAAGCTCGTTGAGAGGTGCAGCAATGGTGCTGAAATCTCTCACAAAACGCCTATAGAATCCAGCGAGGCCAAGAAAACTCCTCACTTGTGTGACCGTTTTGGGCTGCGGCCAACTCTCAATAGCTTCAAACTTGGCTTTGTCAACTTCAATTCCCTGTGGAGTAACAACATAGCCAAGAAAAGATACTTGGTCGGTGCAAAAGGTGCACTTCCCAAGGTTACCAAACAAACGTGCATCACGTAGAGCAATAAAAACAGCACGTAAATGTTCCAAATGTTCTTCCAAAGATCTGCTATAAATCAGTATGTCATCAAAGTAAACTACCACAAATCGTCCAATGAAAGCACGTAAAAATTCGTTCATTAATCTCATGAAAGTACTAGGTGCATTAGTTAACCCAAAAGGCATGACTAACCACTCATATAATCCAAACTTAGTTTTAAATGCTGTTTTCCATTCATCTCCCAATTTCATACGAATTTGATGGTAGCCACTACGCAAATCAACTTTGGAGAATATTGTAGAGCCACTCAATTCATCAAGCATATCATCTAGCCTAGGAATAGGATGACGATAACGAATAGTAATATTATTAATGCCTCTACAATCAACACACATACGTGATGTACCATCCTTTTTCGGCACTAGAATAATAGGAACAGCACAAGGACTAAGGGATTCGCGTATATAACCTTTGTCGAGAAGCTCTTGTACTTGGCGCATAATCTCCTTCGTCTCCTCTGGATTGGTACGGTATGGTGCACGGTTTGGCAGTGAAGCACCGGGAATTAAGTCAATCTGATGCTCAATCCCTCGAATAGGCGGTAATCCCGGTGGCACGTCTTGTGGAAAGACGTCAGCGAACTCCTGCAAAATGTTAGTGACAGCAGGAGGCAAAGAGGAAGGCACGTCCTCGAATGAAAATAATGCCTCTTTGCACACAAAAGCATAGCAAACAGATTTACCGAAATCTAGCTCATCAATATCAGATTTGGTGGCAAATAAACATGCACTTTTCAATTTAATTTCAGAAGCAACACTAGATGGTTTATTGTTAGGCTTCATTTGTTGCTCAAATTCTTTTGCCATAATCTGATTTTCACTCTTATTCGTCTCCTGTTTTGCTTTTATTAGCTCTATTAATATCATCTTTCAAAATGGAATCAGGAGTCATAGGAAGCAAAGTAATATTTTTATCCTTATGAACAAGAGTATAGTGATTGTTTCTACCATGGTGTACAGAATTTTTATCAAATTGCCATGGTCTACCAAGTAATAAGGAACATGCTTGTATAGGTACCACATCACAATCAACATAATCAGCATATGTAGAGATACTAAAATGCACACGAACAGTACGTGTTACCTTAACCTTGCCGCTGTTGTTGAACCATTGGATGTAGTAAGGATGTGGATGTGGTCTTGTGGTGAGAGAAAGCTTCTCCACCATCTCCATGCTAGCCAAGTTGTTGCAGCTCCCTCCGTCTATTATGACGCGCACAGAACGTTCCTTCACAACTCCCTTGGTATGGAACAAATTGTGCCTCTGATTTTGCTCAGCTTGTGTGACCTGCACACTCAAAACACGTTGAGCAACTAAACATTCATACCTGTCAGCGTCGTCAGGAGCCATGTATTGCGTCTCATGATCAGAATCATCTCCACCATGTTCTTCACGTGTAATAAGAGCCAAAGTCTCCTCATCAAAGTCACTAGCGGACTCATATCCACCATCCGCGGTAGCAATCATCACACGCGGAGATTTGCATTCTCTCGCATAATGACCTCCTCCCTTACAACGACGACAAATAATATCACTTGTGTGCCCTGTTGATGCCATGGAAGAAGAAGAACGCTGTGCAGGCCCCGCAGGTGCGCTCTTGGCAGATAATGGTGGTTGTGCCTGTTTTCTTGTATCACGGCTGGAGGTGGCACCGGATGGAGGTGCTGGTGCAGTTGAAGTAGAAGATGCACGTGGTGTCCATGATGAAGGTCGGCCTGCAGAAAAGTTAGTTCGCCCCAATGCTTGTCGATCCTGCACTTCACGTTCAGCTTTACAAGCAAGATGGAATAAACGAGTGATATTAGTATACTCCTTATAGTCTAGAATGGTCTGAATCTCTCTATTTAATCCACCCAGAAAACGTGCAAGCATAGCTTCATTCTCCTCAACAATACCACATCTAAAAATGCTCTGATACCACTTGATAGAGGCGAGGGTCCCAATCTTTCGATGAGATGATAACTATCGATTTGGTGGAGACGACTTTGACGATCCGACTACAAACGTGCACGACGTTGCGCCTTAGCAATCGCTAAACCAATCTCCTGAGGTTACTGACAATGCCGGAAGCATGGTCAGCCTGACCACGAAGGTCTATTCCTGCAAGCAATCGAAGAACGAGCAAGAATATGATAAAGCAATCTGAATATTGCAAATATATATGAGGTATTGATAATGGTGGGGATCCGGAAGCGGTCTTGGTCTGGTCGTTGGACACAAACGAAGTACACGAAGTTGCAATGGCTAACTTTTAACTAAACAAATCCCCAGGAAAAGCTACTAGATGTATCTACTTATATAGGAGCAAGGGGTGGCGGCCAAGGAGGTGGGAGGACGTCCCAAGGCAGCCTAAAACTAAATCTAGGTCGTACAAGGCCAATGGGCCCAAGTGGAGGTGATGTAACACCTTTGGACTTGTAGTTTGACTCGGATTCTGCTGCAGCATCAGATTGTTTCGTCCACAACTCAACGCTCCGGACGAATTTGAAGGTGATTCCAATTGGGTTGGAAAGTGCACGAAATCTAGTTTCCAACAAAAAAAGAATCACCCAATTCGGAGTACGTATGAAAAACTTGTGTGCGTTTTGAGTCAGGTGTGTCTGTGCAGTCCGAATCTGAATCCAGAACGTGAGAGACTTGGACTCTATCTTCTCTTGGGCCAAAAGTGACGTGAGAGAACTTTTTGGACAGCAAATAAACATCTCTTTCTTCCTTATCTTCATATGTGGATTGTACAAATGTCCCATACACCTGCAATTAGACAAAACAAAAAAGTGTGTGAAGTATTTTTGTTCTGGATAACATAAATAGATTATTGAATAGTTTGCACTAGAAATCACCTGACAAATATGCATATATGCAATATTTTTGGTCATATCCAAGGTAGTCATGTCCTCATCATTTGGCCAAACTGTTGGTGCTGCTGTTGATACTTCTGTGGCTCCTACTGCTGATGCGGAGGAGGATGATTATGTGGGAGATTATGAGGATGAGGTTGATCAAAATCAACTCTACGTGCAGCCACCTGTACCACCACCAGCAGGTCGACCTCAGGTATATATTCGTAATGGTAGGCCTGCACCACCACCTCAGGTACGAGATGATGTCCATATTCCTAAACTGAAATTGAATATTCCACCATTTGAGGGTAGATATGTTCCTGATATATATCTTACTTGGGAGTTAGAAACTGAACAACGATTTACATGTTTACAATATCCTGAGGAGAGACGAGTTGCTGCTGCTGTTTGTGCTTTCACTAGTTTTGCATGTGTATGGTGGTCTGAACATTGTAGATTATATCCTATTCCAACTACTTGGGCTGCTTTGAAAACTGCTATGCGTACGCGTTGGGTTCCACCATATTATCAACGTGAATTACTTCAAAAATTGCAGCGTTTAAGACAAGGGAAAAATTCTGTAGAAGAATATTATCAGGAATTACAAACTAGCATGATTAGATGTGGTATTGTTGAGGAGAATGAAGCTATGCTTGCACGTTTTCTGGGTGGATTAAATAGAGAGATTCAGACCATTCTAGACTATAAGGAGTATACTAATATCACTCGTTTATTCCATCTTGCTTGTAAAGCTGAACGTGAAGTGCAGGATCGACAAGCATTGGGGCGAACTAACTTTTCTGCAGGCCGACCTTCATCATGGACACCACGTGCATCTTCTACTTCAACTGCACCAGCACCTCCATCCGGTGCCACCTCCAGCCGTGATACAAGAAAACAGGCACAACCACCATTATCTGCCAAGAGCGCACCTGCGGGGCCTGCACAGCGTTCTTCTTCTTCCATGGCATCAACAGGGCACACAAGTGATATTATTTGTCGTCGTTGTAAGGGAGGAGGTCATTATGCGAGAGAATGCAAATCTCCGCGTGTGATGATTGCTACCGCGGATGGTGGATATGAGTCCGCTAGTGACTTTGATGAGGAGACTTTGGCTCTTATTACACGTGAAGAACATGGTGGAGATGATTCTGATCATGAGACGCAATACATGGCTCCTGACGACGCTGACAGGTATGAATGTTTAGTTGCTCAACGTGTTTTGAGTGTGCAGGTCACACAAGCTGAGCAAAATCAGAGGCACAATTTGTTCCATACCAAGGGAGTTGTGAAGGAACGTTCTGTGCGCGTCATAATAGACGGAGGGAGCTGCAACAACTTGGCTAGCATGGAGATGGTGGAGAAGCTTTCTCTCACCACAAGACCACATCCACATCCTTACTACATCCAATGGTTCAACAACAGCGGCAAGGTTAAGGTAACACGTACTGTTCGTGTGCATTTTAGTATCTCTACATATGCTGATTATGTTGATTGTGATGTGGTACCTATGCAAGCATGTTCCTTATTACTTGGTAGACCATGGCAATTTGATAAAAATTCTGTACACCATGGTAGAAACAATCACTATACTCTTGTTCATAAGGATAAAAATATTACTTTGCTTCCTATGACTCCTGATTCCATTTTGAATGATGATATTAATAGAGCTAATAAAGCAAAACAGGAGACAAATAAGAGTGAAAATCAGATTGTGGCAAAAGAATTTGAGCAACAAATGAAGCCTAATAATAAACCATCTAGTGTTGCTTCTGAAATTAAATTGAAAAGTGCATGTTTATTTGCCACCAAATCTGATATTGATGAGCTAGATTTCAGCAAATCTGTTTGCTATGCTTTTGTGTGCAAAGAGGCATTATTTTCATTCGAGGACGTGCCTTCCTCTTTGCCTCCTACTGTCACTAACATTTTGCAGGAGTTCGCTGACGTCTTTCCACAAGACGTGCCACCGGGATTACCGCCTATTCGAGGGATTGAGCATGAGATTGACTTAATTCCCGGTGCTTCACTGCCAAACCGTGCACCATACCGTACCAATCCAGAGGAGACGAAGGAGATTATGCGCCAAGTACAAGAGCTTCTCGACAAAGGTTATATACGCGAATCCCTTAGTCCTTGTGATGTTCCTATTATTCTAGTGCCGAAAAAGGATGGTACATCACGTATGTGTGTTGATTGTAGAGGCATTAATAATATTACTATTCGTTATCGTCATCCTATTCCTAGGCTAGATGATATGCTTGATGAATTGAGTGGCTCTACAATATTCTCCAAAGTTGATTTGCGTAGTGGCTACCATCAAATTCGTATGAAATTGGGAGATGAATGGAAAACAGCATTTAAAACTAAGTTTGGATTATATGAGTGGTTAGTCATGCCTTTTGGATTAACTAATGCACCTAGTACTTTCATGAGATTAATGAACGAAGTTTTACGTGCTTTCATTGGACGATTTGTGGTAGTTTACTTTGATGACATATTGATTTATAGCAGATCTTTGGAGGAACATTTGGAACATTTACGTGCTGTTTTTATTGCTCTACGTGATGCACATTTGTTTGGTAACCTTGGGAAGTGCACCTTTTACACCGACCGAGTATCTTTTCTTGGCTATGTTGTTACTCCACAGGGAATTGAAGTTGATAAAGCCAAGATTGAAGCTATTGAGAGTTGGCCGCAGCCCAAAACGGTCACACAAGTGAGGAGTTTTCTTGGCCTCGCTGGATTCTATAGGCGTTTTGTGAGAGATTTCAGCACCATTGCTGCACCTCTCAACGAGCTTACAAAGAAGGATGTGCCTTTTGTTTGGGGTACCGCACAGGAAGAAGCCTTCACGGTATTGAAAGATAAGTTGACACATGCTCCTTTACTCCAACTTCCTGATTTTAATAAGACTTTTGAGCTTGAATGTGATGCTAGTGGAATTGGATTAGGAGGTGTGTTATTACAAGATGGCAAACCTGTTGCATACTTTTCTGAAAAATTGAGTGGGCCTAGTCTGAATTGTTCTACTTATGATAAAGAATTATATGCTCTTGTTCGGACTTTAGAAACATGGCAACATTATTTATGGCCCAAAGAGTTTGTTATACATTCCGATCATGAATCTTTGAAACATATTAAAAGTCAAGCTAAACTGAATCGTAGACATGCTAAATGGGTTGAATTCATTGAGACTTTCCCTTATGTCATTAAACACAAGAAGGGAAAAGAAAATGTTATTGCTGATGCATTGTCTCATCGCTATACTATGCTTTCACAACTTGACTTCAAAATATTTGGTTTGGAGACCATCAAAGATCAATATGTGCATGATGCTGATTTTAAAGATGTAATGCAGAATTGTAAAGAAGGAAGAATGTGGAACAAGTTTGTCGTTAACGATGGATTTGTGTTTCGTGCTAACAAGCTATGCATTCCAGCTAGCTCCATTCGTCTTTTGTTGTTGCAGGAGGCGCATGGAGGAGGATTAATGGGACACTTTGGCGTGAAGAAGACGGAGGACGTACTTGCTACACATTTCTTTTGGCCAAAGATGAGACGGGATGTTGAGCGTTTTATTGCTCGGTGCACTACATGTCAAAAAGCTAAGTCACGACTCAATCCTCATGGTTTATATATGCCTTTGCCTGTACCTAGTGTTCCTTGGGAGGATATATCTATGGACTTTGTTTTAGGTTTACCTCGAACAAAGAAGGGGAGGGATAGCATATTTGTTGTCGTGGATAGATTCTCGAAAATGGCACACTTTATACCATGTCATAAAAGCGATGATGCTGTTAATGTTGCTGATTTGTTCTTTCGTGAAATTATTCGCTTGCATGGTGTGCCAAATACTATTGTTTCAGATCGTGATGCTAAATTTCTTAGCCACTTTTGGAGATGTTTATGGGCTAAGTTGGGGACTAAACTGCTTTTTAGTACTACTTGTCACCCCCAAACTGATGGACAAACTGAAGTAGTCAATAGAACGTTGTCTACTATGCTTAGGGCTGTTTTGAAGAATAATAAGAAAATGTGGGAGGAATGCTTGCCTCATATTGAATTTGCTTATAATCGTTCATTGCATTCTACTACTAAGATGTGCCCTTTTGAAGTTGTGTATGGTTTCCTACCTCGTGCTGGTATCAGAGCCAGGTTGCTCGGTGAGATTTTACAGTTTTTTAGTAGTTTAGATCGAGTCTGCTCTTCATACCTATAGTCCACGAAAAAGCCACAAAAAAAAATTTAGGGTTAGTTCATCATATCCGAACCAATCTGAGCCTTGCATAATCTTTTTAGGGTTTTGCTTTGTTGAATTTGCGGTTGCATCGTCGTGTCTAGTTGCTGGTCTTAGAGTCTAGTCTTTTAGAGTTTCGAGTTCTGGTCATAAGTTGTCACGCCGCCGCCGCACCATCATCATCGCCCCTGCCATCTACCACCACCGCACCGAATCCGTATCCATATACCACCACCAATCCGTGTCCATATACCACCACCGATCCATATCCATATACTACCACCGCTACCACCACCGCTGCCATATACCACCACCATATATCCACCACCAATCCGAGTTCTTTGCTTATTAGGTTTGTTTTCGGGATCCATCTAGATTCCGATTCGTGTTTCCTTGCCGGAGTAGGTTTCGGAAAAAAAAATCGTCGTTGTAAGGGAGGAGGTCAATTGTATTGATGTCCTCATCAGCACACAAGTGATATTATTTGTCGTCGTTGTAAGGGAGGAGGTCATTATGCGAGAGAATGCAAATCTCCGCGTGTGATGATTGCTACCGCGGATGGTGGATATGAGTCCGCTAGTGACTATGATGAGGAGACTTTGGCTCTTATTACATGTGAAGAACATGGTGGAGATGATTCTGATCATGAGACGCAATACATGGCTCCTGAAGACGCTGACAGGTATGAATGTTTAGTTGCTCAACGTGTTTTGAGTGTGCAGGTCACACAAGCTGAGCAAAATCAGAGGCACAATTTGTTCCATACCAAGGGAGTTGTGAAGGAACGTTCTGTGCGCGTCATAATAGACGGAGGGAGCTGCAACAACTTGGCTAGCATGGAGATGGTGGAGAAGCTTTCTCTCACCACAAGACCACATCCACATCCTTACTACATCCAATGGTTCAACAACAGCGGCAAGGTTAAGGTAACACGTACTGTTCGTGTGCATTTTAGTATCTCTACATATGCTGATTATGTTGATTGTGATGTGGTACCTATGCAAGCATGTTCCTTATTACTTGGTAGACCATGGCAATTTGATAAAAATTCGTTACACCATGGTAGAAACAATCACTATACTCTTGTTCATAAGGATAAAAATATTACTTTGCTTCCTATGACTCCTGATTCCATTTTGAAAGATGATATTAATAGAGCTAATAAAGCAAAACAGGAGACGAATAAGAGTGAAAATCAGATTGTGGCAAAAGAATTTGAGCAACAAATGAAGCCTAACAATAAACCATCTAGTGTTGCTTCTGAAATTAAATTGAAAAGTGCATGTTTATTTGCCACCAAATCTGATATTGATGAGTTAGATTTCGGCAAATCTGTTTGCTATGCTTTTGTGTGCAAAGAGGCATTATTTTCATTCGAGGACGTGCCTTCCTCTTTGCCTCCTGCTGTCACTAACATTTTGCAGGAGTTCGCTGACGTCTTTCCACAAGACGTGCCACCGGGATTACCGCCTATTCGAGGGATTGAGCATCAGATTGACTTAATTCCCGGTGCTTCACTGCCAAACCGTGCACCATACCGTACCAATCCAGAGGAGACGAAGGAGATTATGCGCCAAGTACAAGAGCTTCTCGACAAAGGTTATATACGTGAATCCCTTAGTCCTTGTGCTGTTCCTATTATTCTAGTGCCGAAAAAGGATGGTACGTCACGTATGTGTGTTGATTGTAGAGGCATTAATAATATTACTATTCGTTATCGTCATCCTATTCCTAGGCTAGATGATATGCTTGATGAATTGAGTGGTTCTACAATATTCTCCAAAGTTCATTTGCGTAGTGGCTACCACCAAATTCGTATGAAATTGGGAGATGAATGGAAAACAGCATTTAAAACTAAGTTTGGATTATATGAGTGGTTAGTCATGCCTTTTGGGTTAACTAATGCACCTAGTACTTTCATGAGATTAATGAACGAAGTTTTACGTGCTTTCATTGGACGATTTGTGGTAGTTTACTTTGATGACATACTGATTTATAGCAGATCTTTGGAAGAACATTTGGAACATTTACGTGCTGTTTTTATTGCTCTACGTGATGCACGTTTGTTTGGTAACCTTGGGAAGTGCACCTTTTGCACCGACCGAGTATCTTTTCTTGGCTATGTTGTTACTCCACAGGGAATTGAAGTTGACAAAGCCAAGATAGAAGCTATTGAGAGTTGGCCGCAGCCCAAAACGGTCACACAAGTGAGGAGTTTTCTTGGCCTCGCTGGATTCTATAGGCGTTTTGTGAGAGATTTCAGCACCATTGCTGCACCTCTCAACGAGCTTACAAAGAAGGATGTGCCTTTTGTTTGGGGTACCGCACAGGAAGAAGCCTTCACGGTATTGAAAGATAAGTTGACACATGCTCCTTTACTCCAACTTCCTGATTTTAATAAGACTTTTGAGCTTGAATGTGATGCTAGTGGAATTGGATTAGGAGGTGTGTTATTACAAGATGGCAAACCTGTTGCATACTTTTCTGAAAAATTGAGTGGGCCTAGTCTGAATTATTCTACTTATGATAAAGAATTATATGCTCTTGTTCGGACTTTGGAAACATGGCAACATTATTTATGGCCCAAAGAATTTGTTATACATTCTGATCATGAATCTTTGAAACATATTAAAAGTCAAGCTAAACTGAATCGTAGACATGCTAAATGGGTTGAATTCATTGAGACTTTCCCTTATGTCATTAAACACAAGAAGGGAAAAGAAAATGTGATGAGGACATCAATACAATTGTTACACCCACAGCCCCTGCTGCTATACATACTGGACCAATTACTAGAGCTCGTGCACGCCAACTAAATTATCAGGTACTTTCGTTTCTTGGTAATGATTCTAATGTTCATGAGAATATGATGCTGCCTAAATTGGATACATTTGTTTTGCTTACAAATGAAGGGCCTAGCTTGGAGAAGGATGAACATTGGAGCAAGAACAAGCATGGAGATGATGGCATGCGCAAGGGGAACAAGAACGGAGTTACAAGTGATGATTTCAGGACTTTGAAGCCACCATAATGTGTGCATGAAGCCTTGGACGAAATATACAAGATGCCACTTCATAAATTTCGTCCCGAGGCTATTTTAGGTGCTGCGTCACCTTATTATTGGGCCAGGCCCATGTAATTTCGAAATACATAAGTATAGGCTATTTTTAGAGTCCGTATGTGTGGGGAAACAAGAGATAGGGTTGATTTCGGACCCCTCCACCAAGGGCCACGAAATCCACCCCCTCTTCCTCCATATATACAGCCCTTAGGGCATCGTTTAGACCTTGGGTTTTGTTTAGATTAAAAGTTCTCCATAGCTGCAACTTCGCGTACTTCGTTTGTGTTCAACGACCAGACAAAGGCGTCACAGAACCCCACCTTGATCAATAAAGCTTTCATCTTATATTCGCAATATCCAGATTGCAATCTCAGTTTCTTGCTTGTTCTTTGTTTGCTCGCAGGAAACAGACCCTCGTGGTCAGGTTGATCGTGCTCCGGCGTGGTCAATAACCTCTCGGAGTTGGTTTAGCGATTGCTAAGGCACGACGTCCTCGCACGTTCGTAGTCGGATCGTCAAAGACGACTTCCTCCAAAGCGAAATCCATCATCTCATCGAAAGACGGGACACCTTTGCCTCTATCATACGGACTCTAAAAATAGCCTATACTTATGTATTTCGAAATTACATGGGCCTGGCCCAGTAATAAGGTGACGTAGCACCTAAAATAGCCTCGGGACGAAATTTATGAAGTGGCATCTTGTATATTTCGTCCAAGGCTTCATGCACCCCTTATGGTGGCTTCAAAGTCCTGAAATCATCACTTGTAACTCCGTTCTTGTTCCCCTTGCGCACGCCATCATCTCCATGCTTGTTCTTGCTCCAATGTTCATCCTTCTCCAAGCTAGGCCCTTCATTTGTAAGCAAAACAAATGTATCCAATTTAGGCAGCATCATATTCTCATGAACATTAGAATCATTACCAAGAAACGAAAGTACCTGGTAATTTAGTTGGCGTGCACGAGCTCTAGTAATTGGTCCAGTATGTATAGCAGCAGGGGTTGTGGGTGTAACAATTGTATTGATGTCCTCATCATAGGATTGTTCGTGTCAGGGGATCCTCATCCCCCCGACGTGCCCCTCATCCCTCTCGGCCCCACCACTCCTCTGCCTTTGTGTGCATGACATGCGGGCTAGCTGAACTGCGGCGACCATCAACTTTCTACCACAGACACACCTGATTGGATGTGGTTTGCCTGCTCCGCTGCTGTGCTCTGATCCGTACTCCCGCACCATCGAATTTTCATCCAGCGGCTGTGACACATTTCGTCCCGGGCATCAATCCTCAGCTGGAGTACTTATGTACTACAGGTAGTACCCGCCGGTGTGGCCATCTACGCCTCGTAACGCCCCGACGCCCAGCTGTGGCACCCTCGCCACAGCCACGCCACCACCGGCCAGTTCATCTCGAACGAGTGAGTCGCGAACCACGCCACCACCATGAGAATGACATGTGGGCCAGCCACATTTAAGGTCCGCATGTCATTGACTCATAGGCCGGGCACTAAGCCACTGAAGTTCGGTCCCGTGGGCCTCGAGAGGGAAATGTAACTCCTGCGGCAGGCCTTGTGGTGCTCCCGCAGTACGAGCTCATGCCAAAAATGGAATTTGTTTCTTACTACTACCAACTAGTACTAGTAAGGTACACGTGCATTGCACGCATGAGATTCTGGTGGTTTGTGCATTATGCTTCTACATGTGGAGCTTTCTGGATTCTAACATGTGGCAAAATTTGGTGGAATGTAAGGTTAGGCAAGTTCGATTAACTTAGGTGAGTGTTTGGTTCAGGCCACACCTTAGGCAAGCCACACTAACGCCCCACATGGCATACACAGAAAAAATGTGGCAAGATTCCCTTAGGCTTGCCAACTTGTGGCTCTCATTTTGAAGAACTAATAACTTTGCCTAAGTTTAAATGTGGCAAAGTTAGTCATGAATTAAGTTCAACCATGGAGTCTTCTAGATTATACATGTGGCAGAATCTGGTGGATGATATCCAACGGCCAGTAGTGCTTGGATTTGCCATCTTTGTACCATCGGATTGGCTTCATCCAACGACCAACTTTCAAAGTTTTTCACACACTATATAGGGGGTATAGATATAGATGTGCCGGTCCGTTGCAATGGATCAAAGTATATCTATTTAGTGGAGTGCACTCTAAACACATTATCTATTTATTTTTCTCTAACCTTTCCGTAGCGATGCAACTAAGCCACATAAGCTTCATGGGTGCAGATAGGTGGGAACCCGATGAACGAGTTCACACCCGAGGGTGGCCCGATCTTCATGTCGTAGGATCGAATCGGGAGGGATAACTAGCTGCAAGCAGCCGCGATAACTAGCTTTGTACCTGCCAAGGTTGGATGCAACCCGTACATTGGGGATGGTTGACCGAAGCTACAAGAACTCCAACCCGCTGTCCGAACAACCGCAGAACCACAAACCAGGACTAATCCACACAAAACGGCCGGAACCGTAGAGCACAAACTAGGGGGAACCAGAGGCTCCTTCTTGCGAATCCGAATAAACTCACAAGAGCAAAGGTAGCAAGATCTCTCGGATCTCTCTAGCAGTCTTGCTGCATAAGCTTGTAGCTGAATGGTTTGATAAAAGGTTCTCTAGAGGATGGGGGAGATGGGGTTTTATAGCAGGGACAACCCCCCTTAGCTAGGTGTGAAAATCGTTTCAAAAATAAGAAGGTTTGCATGGCTGCCTTGGGTGAATAAGCAGTCAACTTTGGGAGTTGTTGTAGAGCTCCTCAGAAATTCGCGAAGTCTTAACAGCCTGGACACCTTCCACGAGAATGACTAGAACTTTTGACTCACAACTCCAAATGATGTGAGGTTTTTTGAATTGGAAAGATAATTTGATGTAGCTTCTGTTGATGTACCCATATGACCCCGTCTCTCCATAATATGGGTGTGCCACACCAAAACATCAGAGGTAAAAACTGACAACATCAGCTTCACTTGAAACTTGTTTTCTCCAAACTTGTTCCTCCAGAGCGGTTCCTTCAAGAGCTCATAGGTTGTTGGATTGCTTCCATGTTATACCTAAGTTCAACCAACAACAATGGAGATGAAATCATAGTTGTGTCATCAAGGTTACAAGGTAAACTTAAGTTAGCGTTCACCTGGCCACTTATTTGTTTGGCGCGACTTCTTGTGATTGGACCTATAATTGTTGGAGATTTGTCGATGGTTGTGGTGTCCTCATCATCCTCCCCCTCTTGAAGAGGAGTCATCCTCGACTATGATGGTCCAAAGTATGGAGAGAGGTCAGACACATTGAAAGTTGGACTAACACCATAATCCATCGGAAGGTCAATCTTGTAGGCATTGTCATTGATCTTCGCAAAAACTTTGAATGGACCACTCCACGTGGCCGCAACTTGCATTTGCGTTGATCTGGGAAATGATCTGTCGGGACCCCGATTCTAAGTCACCGCGTCAGTCAAGTGTTCTACTTCGTTCCTATGTCTGTCCCTTCGGGGAAATGTCACGCGGTGACTTCCGGAGTCCTGTTAGCCCAGTGCTACAGCCCGGATTCATACGCTGTTGACCGACATGCTCGATGTGATTCATGTATGCCTGTCTCCATAGTTCTGTGCTGCTTTGGGTTCATGACTAGCCATGTCGGCCCGGGTTCTCTGTCATATGGATGCTAGCGACATTATCATATATGTGAGCCAAAAGGCGCAACCGGTCCCGGGCCATGGTAAGGCGACACCCGTGGGGATACCGTGCGTGAGGCCGCAAAGTGATATGAGGTGTTACATGCTAGATCGCTGTGACTTAGAATCGGGGTCCCGACAGCTTTGGTATCAGAGCCTGATTGCCTGTAGGATTTCCAAGCCAACCTTGTCAAAGTTGAGTCTAGAAATTCTTTAGTTATGTAAGGGAATTGATTGTGGAAGGGAACGTAAGGCTCTTTTTACTCCTTTTACCTCATGCCCTTCTGATCTGAGTCATCCTATCTTTCCTACGGGGTTAAGGAACTAGGCTTTCTCTTCTGTCTATCAGGATCACGTGTTACTACTCCATAGTCTCTTAGGATTGGTTGATCAGAGTCATATCTCAGTTCGAGTACCTCCGGTGTAGTCTGTTTAGTAATATCTCAGAACCTTGGGTGATGATGTTGAGTTTGATGCTACCCCATCATTTGCAGGATGTCTCATTTTGAGCATTTTACTGCCGTTATGCTGCCGGAATTATCCTAGGAGTTTGAGAGATACTAAATTCTTGTGCTACCTTCTGCATCCTATAGTTGATGCTGAATCCATCCTTGTTTTCCTTGGTTTCGTTCTTCAGGATGTTGCCGGTTAACCGAAGTTCTGTTGCTCGTAGCCGGAACCACGGAGATGGTAGGGATGAGGATCCTCCCGACCAGTCTTCGTTGGCAGAGTTCATGTTAGAGGTTGAGAGGAACAAGTGTGAGTCTAACCGCTTGTTAGCACGTATTGAGGCCGCACTCCAGTGCAAAGAGTCAGCGACCATCTATGATTTCATTCGTCTAAAACCACCTACCTTCCATCATTCCATTGAACCACTCGATGCAGATGACTGGCTCCGTAGTATCACTCACAAGCTGCGTTCCGCGAGCGTAGCTGAAGGTGACAAGGTCACCTATGTTGCATATCACCTGGAAGGTCCTGCTAGTCTTTGGTGGCAGAACTATGAGGCTATGCTTCCAGCTGGCCAGATACCTACCTGGAAGGATTTCACTGAGGCTTTTCACGAGCATCACATTCCTCAAGCCCTCATTGACCGCAAGAGAGAAGAGTTCTGTAGTTTCACACAGGGTAAGATGGCTGTTGATGCTTACAATAGAGAGTTTGAGAACCTCGCCCGCTATACTACAGAAGAAGTGTCCACGGACGCCAAGAAGCAGCCTAGGTTCCGGAAGGGTCTCCCCAAGTTGCGTCGTGATCTCCACTTGCACCATTGCAATACATTCCAGGCTCTTGTGAACAAGGCCATTAATGCGGAGACAGCTCAGCTCACTTACGAGGAGTCTCGTAAGCACAACCGTGATTTGAGTTCTTCCTCCGATTCTAGTTCTCAGAAGCGCCGGATTTGGGTTCCGAACTCCGCTCTTCCACCCGGATATTCACCGAGGCCATCTTCTGTGCCGCCTCACCCAGTTCAGTCATATGCTCCACCCAGATCTATTGGTAGACCGCTTGTCAATGCGGGTCCACGTCCTACCTCAGGGACTTGCTTCACATGCGGAGAGCTAGGACACTATGCACGTGACTGCTCTCAAACCAACTATGCTCCACCCCAGCCCGAGAAGTCTATTGACCGTGATAAGCCATCACGCAATATGATCAGTGTCAAGTCAGCTCCCACTGAACGTGGACGTGTGCATCACGTCTTAGTCAAAGACGCTCATGATGATCCAGATGTCGTTCTTGGTACACTCCTTGTCAACTCTCATCCAGCTTCGGTTCTATTTGATACCGGAGCATCTAATTCCTTCATTTCCGAAAGCTATGCCAGCTTGCACAACATATCATTTTGTGATATGCCCTCTCCACTAGTAATTCAAACTCCTGGATCCAAATGGCAAACTTCTAGTGTAAGCCATGGTAATGAAATCCTTGTCGACAGACTTGTATTCCTTGCATCACTTATAGCCCTCAAGTCTACAGACATTAACATCATCTTGGGTATGGACTGGATGAAAGCTCATTATGCCAAGATTGATTGTTACACCAGGTCTGTTCAGCTCACACATCCATCTGGCAAGATAGTCACTGTCTCCACCAGAGTTGCAAAGTGTCAGCTCTATTCTCTTAATGCCAACCCTCTTTCAGACCTTGAAGATATCCCGGTAGTCTGTGACTTTCCGAATGTCTTTCCAGAGGAACTTCCAGGCATTCCACCTGACAGAGATGTAGAATTTGTCATAGATCTTATCCCAGGAACCGCTCCAATCTCTAGGAGACCTTACAAGATGGCACCCTTAGAACTAGCTGAGCTTAAGAAACAACTCGATGAATCCTTGCAAAAGGGTTTCACCCGTCCTAGTTCTTCTCCCTGGGCTTGCCCCGTCCTCTTCGTCAAGAAGAAGGATGGTATGGACCGGATGGTTGTAGATTATCGTCCCGTTAATTTGGTCACGATAAAGAACAAGTATTCGCTCCCCAGGATCAACGACTTGTATGATCAGCTCACTGGATCCTCAATCTTTTCCAAGATGGATTTGAGGTTAGGCTACCACCAAATCAAGATCAGAAATGGGGACATTCCTAAGACGGCTTTTGTCACTCGTTATGGCCAGTATGAGTACACCGTCATGTCCTTCGGTCTAACTAATCCTCCAGCTACATTCTCCCGCTTGATGAACTCGATCTTCATGGAGTACTTAGATAAGTTCGTCGTGGTTTACCTCGATGATATCCTTATTTACTCGAAGAACGAGGAAGAGCATGCCGAACATCTTAGACTTGTGCTAGAAAAACTCAGAGAGCACCGCCTTTATGCCAAGTTCTCCAAGTGCGAATTTTGGTTGCTAGAAGTGACATATCTCGGCCACGTAATCTCTGGTAAGGGCATTGCTGTCAATCCCGAAAGAGTTCAGGCCGTTCTTGATTGGACTCCGCCTGAAACAGTTAAGCAAGTTAGGAGTTTCCTTGGTCTAGCCAGTTATTGTCGCCGCTTCGTTGAGAACTTCTCCAAAGTGGCCAAACCTCTCACGTAACTTCTTAAGAAAGATAAAAAGTTTGAGTGGTCCCCACAGTGTGAGCACAGTTTTCAAGAACCGAAAAGACGCTTGACTTCTGCTCCCATACTTGTGCCACGGGACTTCACTAAGGACTTTGTTATCTATTGTGATGCCTCACGACAGGGACTAGGTTGCATTCTTATGCAAGATCGCCATGTGATCGCCTATGCATCTCGACAGTTGCATCCACATGAGGAGAATTATCCTACACATGATCTAGAGCTTGCAGCCGTAGTCTATGCACTTAAGACCTGGCGACATTACCTTCTTGGTAAACGTTGCGAGATTTACACCGATCACCAGAGTCTCAAGTATATCTTCACCCAACCAGATTTGAACCTTAGGCAAAGACGTTGGTTGGAGTTGATCTCAGATTACGACTTAGGGATTACCTACACCCCAGGCAAGGGGAATGTCATGGCTGATGCGCTAAGTCATAAGTCCAATTGCAACAATCTCATGTTGCAGCAGGGCCAACCACTTCTTCATGAGGAATTCTGTAAGCTTAACCTTCACATTGCTCCTCATGGATTCCTTTCTACCTTGGTGGCGAATCCTACTCTTGTGGATCATATCATAGAAGCCCAGAAGCATGATACGGGGATTACCCGGATCAAGAGAAACATTGCCAAGGGTATTGCTGGTAGTTTCTCTATAGATGACCGAGGTGTTGTTCTCTTCGAGAACCGTCTGGTGGTTCCCAAGAAGCATCATCTTCGACAACTGATCCTTAAGGAGGCTCATGATTCTCCTCTCATGATTCATCCCGGTAGTACTAAGATGTATCAGGACCTACGCCAGAGGTTCTGGTGGACTAGGATGAAGAGAGAAATCGCTGAGTTTATTGGTAACTGTGACGTTTGTCGTCGCGTTAAGGCAGAACATCAAAGACCTGCTGGCACCCTTCAGCCTTTAGCTATTCCTGAGTGGAAATGGGATAAGGTTGGTATGGACTTCATCATCGGCTTTCCCTGGACCAAGAAAGGGAATAATGCTATCTTCGTAGTCATTGATCGTCTTTCCAAAGTGGCTCACTTCCTACCTGTTCGAGAGAGTATCACTGCTAGTTAGTGATACGTCTCCAACGTATCTATAATTTTTGATTGCTCCATGCTACTTTATCTACTGTTTTGGACTATATTGGGCTTTATTTTCCACTTTTATATTATTTTTGGGCCTAATCTATTAACCGAAGGCCCAGCCCAGAATTGCTTTTTTTTTGCCTATTTCAGTATTTCGAGGAAACAGAATATCAAACGGAGTCCAAACGGAATGAAACCTTCGGAAACGTGATCTTCTCACCGAATGTGATCCAGGATACTTGGACCCTACTCCAAGAAGTTTCCGGGGAGGTCACGAGGCTGGAGGGCGCCCCCCTAGGCGCGCCCCCTGCCTCGTGGGTCCCTCGGAGCTCCACCGACGTGATCCTTCCTCCTATATATACCTACGTACCCCGATTAGACCAGAGACAGAGCCAAAAACCTAATCCCACCGCTGCAACTTCCTGTATCCACGAGATCCCATCTTGGGGCCTGTTCTGGAGCTCCGCCGGAGAGGGCATCCATCACGGAGGGCTTCTACATCAACACCATAGCCCTTCCGATGAAGTGTGAGTAGTTTACTTCAGACCTTCGGGTCCATAGCTAGTAGCTAGATGGCTTCTTCTCTCTTTTTGGATCTCAATACAATGTTCTCCCCCTCTCTCGTGGAGATCTATTCGATGTAATCTTCTTTTTGCGGTGTGTTTGTTGAGACCGATGAATTGTGGGTTTATGATCCAACTTATCTATGATTAATATTTGAATCTTCTCTAAATTCTTTTATGTATGATTGAGTTATCTTTGCAAGTCTCTTCGAATTATCCATTTGGTTTGGCCAACTAGATTGGTAGTTCTTGCAATGGGAGAAGTGCTTAGCTTTGGGTTCAATCTTGCGGTGTCCTTATTCAGTGACAAAAAGAGTTGCAAGGCACATATTGTATTGTTGCCATCGAGGATAACAAGATGGGGTATTTATCATATTGCATGAATTTATTCCTCTACATCATGTCATCTTGCTTAAGGCGTTACTCTGTTTTTAACTTAATACTCTAGATGCATGCTTGATAGCAGTCGATGAGTGGAGTAATAGTAGTAGATGCAGGCAGGAGTCGGTCTACTTGTCACGGACGTGATGCCTATATACATGATCATACCTAGATAACCTCATAACTATGCTAAATTCTATCAATTGCTCAATAGTAATTTGTTCACCCACCGTAGAATATCTATGCTCTTGAGAGAAGCCACTAGTGAAACCTATGGCCCCCAGGTCTATTCTCATCATATCAATCTCCATTACTTTATTTTACTTGTTTTGCTTTTACTTTTCACTTTGCATCTTTATACCAAAAATACCAAAAATATTATCTCCATCGGATCTCACTCTCGTAAGTGACCGTAGGGATTGACAACCCCTAAGCGTTGGTTGCGAGTTGCTACCGTTTTGTGCAGGTACGAGGGACTTGCGCGTGACCTCCTACTGGATTGATACCTTGGTTCTCAAAAACTGAGGGAAATACTTACGCTACTATGCTGCATCACCCCCTCCTCTTCGGGGAAAACCAACGCTAGCTCGAGACGTAGCAAGAAGGATTTCTGGCGCCGTTGCCGGGGAAGCCTACGCAAAAGTCAACATACCAAGTACCCATCACAATCTCTATCTCTCGCATTACATTATTTGCCATTTGCCTCTCATTTTCCTCTCCCCCACTTCACCCTTGCCGTTTTATTCGCCCTCCTTTCCCAATCTCCTCCTCTTTTTCCCTTTGCCTTTTGTTTGCTCGTGTGTTAGTTTGCTTGCTTGTTCGTCACGATGTCCTTACCTAATTTTGGTGATCTTCACCTTAAAAGGCTAGAAGATATCGAAAACAATGTCAGGAAGTTTATGGTCTTGCAATTTGAGCATAATAATTTCTTTAGAAACGAGCTTAAGGAACAAAAGAGTTTTATGAGTTATATGAATAAAGAGCTTGATGATATGTCCAAAGAATTTGATGGTGTAAGAGCCCAAATTGCTCATCTTGAAAAAATGACCGCTGAAATTTCGGATATGCAAGCCACCTTAGTCAATAAGATGGCCGCTAAACCGAATAACTATGAGAATCAAGATGAAGATCTAAAAGTTATTGATGTGTCCTCTATTAAATCTTTGTTTTGCAATATGAATCTTGATGAATCTAATTATGATCTTCCCTTACCTAGAAGGTGTTCTAAGAATTCTGAGTTTTTAGATCCTGATGATGAAATTGATAAAAAAGGGATTGAAAGAAATAAAAATCTAGATATTGCTAAACCCACTATTTTGGATCTCAAGGAATTTAACTATGAAAATTGCTCTTTAATTGATTGTATTTCCTTGTTGCAATCCGTGTTAAATTCTCCTCATGCTTATAGTCGAAATAAGGCCTTTACCGAACACATTGTTGACGCCTTAATGCAATCTTATGAAGAAAAGCTTGAGTTGAAAGTTTCTATCCCTAGAAAACTTCATGATGAGTGGGAACCTACAATTAGGATTAAAATTAAAAATTATGAGTTTCATGCTTTGTGTGATTTGGGTGCTAGTGTCTCTACTATCCCCAAAGCTTTGTGTGATTTGCTAGATTTCCGTGACTTTGATGATTGCTCTCTAAACTTGCATCTTGCGGATTCCACTATTAAAAAGCCTATGGGAAGAATTAATGATGTTCTTATTGTTGCAAATAGGAATTATGTGCCCATAGATTTTATCGTTCTTGATATAGATTGCAATCCTTCATGTCCCATTATTCTTGGTAGACCTTTCCTTAGAATGATTGGTGCAATTATTGATATGAAGGAAGGAAATATTAAATTCCAATTTCCCTTAAAGAAGGGCATGGAACACTTTCCTAGAAAGAAAATAAAATTACCATATGAATCTATCATGAGAGCCACTTATGGATTGCCTACCAAAGATGGCAATACCTAGATCTATCCTTGCTTTTATGCCTAGCTAGGGGCGTTAAACGATAGCGCTTCTTGGGAGGCAACCCAATTTTATTTTATGTTTTTTGTTTTTGGTTCTGTTTAGGAATAAATAATCCATCTAGATTCTGTTTAGATGTGGTTTTATCTTTTAGTTAGTGTTTGTGCCAAGTTAAACCTATTAGATCTTCTTGGAAGATAGTCATTTGATCTTGCTGTAATTTCCAGAATCTTTGCGCTTAGTGCCCGAATTGTCAAAAATCACCAGAACGTGATAAAATAGTGATTCCAATTGCTGCTGATCAATAAAAAAATTGCCCGGGTCTTCTAATTTTGGTATAAGTTTTTGGGTTCCAGAAGTTTGCGTTAGTAACAGATTACTACAAACTGTTCTGTTTTTGACAGATTCTGTTTTGCGTGTGTTGTTTGCTTATTTTGATGAATCTATGGCTAGTAAAATAGTTTATAAACCATAGAGAAGTTGGAATACAGTAGGTTTAACACCAATACAAATAAATAACAAGTTCACTACAGTACCTTAAAGTAGTCTTTTGTTTTCTTTCTCTAACGGAGCTCACGAGATTTCTATTGAGTTTTGTGTTGTGAAGTTTTCAAGTTTTGGGTGAATTATTTTGATGGATTATGGAACAAGGAGTGGCAAGAGCCTAAGCTTGGGGATGCCCATGGCACCCCCAAGATAATCCAAGGACACCAAAAAGTCAAAGCTTGGGGATGCCCCGGAAGGCATCCCCTCTTTTGTCCACTTCCATCGGTAATTTACTTGGAGCTATATTTTTATTCACCACATGATATGTGTTTTGCTTGGAGCATCTTGTATTATTTGTGTCTTTTCTTGTTAGTCTACCACAATCATCCTTGCTGTACACACCTTTTGAGAGAGCCATGTATGAATTGAAATTTGTTAGAATACTCTATGTGCTTCACTTATATCTTTTGAGCTTGATAGTTTACTCTATGTGCTTCACTTATATCTTTTTGAGCGTGATAATTTTTGCTCTAGTGCTTCACTTAGATCTTTTAGAGAACGGTGGTGGTTTGTTTTAAAGAAACTTGATCTCTCATGCTTCACTTATATTATTTTGAGAGTCATTAATAGCATGGTAATTTGCTTAATGTTAATATACTTGGTATTCAAGATATGTGAAACTTTCTTTTTAGTGGGATGAATACTAAGATAAGTTTGATGCTTGATAATTGTTTTGAGATATGGAGGTGATAATATCATAGTCGTGCTAGTTGAGTAGTTGTGAATTTGAGAAATACTTGTGTTGAAGTTAGCAAGTCCCGTAGCATGCACGTATGGTTAAAGTTGTGTAACAAATTTGAAGCATGAAGTGTACCTGGCTTGTGCATCCTTATGAGTGGCGGTCGGGGACGAGCGATGGTCTTTTCCTACCAATCTATCCCCCTAGGAGCATGCACGTAGTACTTGATTTTTGATGACTTCTAATTTTTTTTCAATAAGTATATGAGTTCTTTTAACTAATGTTCAGTCCATGGATTATACGCACTTTTACCTTTCCGCCATTTGCTAGCCTCTTCAGTACCGTGCATTGCCCTTTCTCATATTGAGAGTTGGTGCAAACTTCGCTGGTGCATCCAAACCCCGTGATATGATACGCTCTTTCACACGTAAACCTCCCTATATCTTCCTCAAAACAGCCACCATACCTACCTATCATGGCATTTCCATAGCCATTCCAAGATATATTGCCATGCAACTTCCATCATCATCATCATCATGACATGCTTTACTTTTGTCATATTGCCATTGCATGATCTTGTAGTTGACATCGTATTTGTGGCAAAGCCACCATGCATTATTTTTCATACATGTCACTCTTGATTCATTGCACCATCCCGGTACACCGCCGGAGGCATTCATATAGAGTCATATCTTGTTCTAGTATCGAGTTGTAATCATTATGTTGTAATCAATAGAAGTGTGATGATCATCATTATTAGAGCATTGCCCAATCAAAAAAAAGGCCAAAAAAAAAGAAAGGCCCAAAAAAAAAAGAAGGAGAAAATAAAAAGGGCAATGCTACTATCTCTTTTTCCACACTTGTGCTTCAAAGTAGCACCTTGTTCTTCATGTAGTGAGTCTCATATATTGTGCTTCAAAGTAGCACCATAATTTACATATAGTGAGTCTCATAATTTGTCTTGTTCATACTAGTGGGAATTTTTAATTATAGAACTTGGCTTGTATATTCCAACGATGGGCTTCCTCAAAATGCCCTAGGTCTTCATGAGCAAGCAAGTTGGATGCACACCCACTAGTTTTCTTTTGTTGAGCATTCTTAGCTCTAGTGCATCCGTTGCATGGCAATCCCTACTCCTTGCATTAACATCAATTGATGGGCATCTCCATAGCTCATTGATTAGCCTCGTTGATGTGAGACTTTCTCCTTTTTTGTCTTCTCCACACAATCCCCATCATCATATTCTATACCACCCATAGTGCTATGTCCATGGCTCGCGCTCATGTATTGCGTGAAGGTTGAAAAAGTTTGAGATTATTTGAGTATGAAACAATTGCTTGGCTTGTCATCGGGGGTATAGAAGTTGGGAACATCTTTGTGTGACGAAAATGAAGCATAGCCTAACTATATGATTTTGTAGGGATGAACTTCCTTTGGCCATGTTATTTTGAGATGAGATAATTGTTTGATTAGTATGCTTGAAGTATTATCATTTTTATGTCAATATGAACTTTTGTCTTGAACCTTTCGGATTTGAATATTCATACCATGATTAAGAAGATTTACATTGAAATTATGCCAAAGTATCACTCCGCATCAAAAATTCTCTTTTTTATCATTTACCTACTCGAGGACGAGCAGGAATTAAGCTTGGGGATGCCTGATACGTCTCCAACGTATCTATAATTTTTGATTCCTCCATGCTACTTTATCTACTATTTTGGACTATATTGGGCTTTATTTTCCACTTTTATATTATTTTTGGGACTAACCTATTAACCGGAGGCTCAACCCAGAATTGTTGTTTTTTTGCCTATTTCAGTATTTCGAGGAAACATAATATCAAACGGAGTCCAAACGGAATGAAACCTTCGGGAACGTGATCTTCTCACCGAACGTGATCCAGGAGACTTGGACCCTACTCCAAGAAGTTTCCGGGGAGGTCACGAGGGTGGAGGGCGCCCCCCCTGGGCGCGCCCCCTGCCTCGTGGGTCCCTTGGAGCTCCACCGACGTGCTCCTTCCTCCTATATATACCTACGTACCACCATTAGACCAGAGACGGAGCCAAAACCTAATTCCACCGCCGCAACTTCCTGTATCCACGAGATCCCATCTTGGGGCCTGTTTCGGAGCTCCATCGGAGAGGGCATCCATCATGGAGGGCTTCTACATCAACACCATAGCCCTTCCGATGAAGTGTGAGTAGTTTACTTCAGACCTTCAGGTCCATAGCTAGTAGCTAGATGGCTTCTTCTCTCTTTTTGGATCTCAATACAATGTTCTCCCCCTCTCTCGTGGAGATCTATTCGATGTAATCTTCTTTTTGCGGTGTGTTTGTTGAGACCGATGAATTGTGGGTTTATGATCCAACTTATCTATGATTAATATTTGAATCTTCTCTGAATTCTTTTATGTATGATTGAGTTATCTTTGCAAGTCTCTTCGAATTATCCGTTTGGTTTGGCCAACTAGATTGGTAGTTCTTGCAATGGGAGAAGTGCTTAGCTTTGGGTTCAATCTTGCGGTGTCCTTACTCAGTGACAGAAAGAGTTGCAAGGAACGTATTGTATTGTTGCCATCGAGGATAACAAGATGGGGTATTTATCATATTGCATGATTTTATTCCTCTACATCATGTCATCTTGCTTAAGGCGTTACTCTGTTTTTAACTTAATACTCTAGATGCATGCTGGATAGCGGTCGATGAGTGGAGTAATAGTAGTAGATGCAGGCAGGAGTCGGTCTACTTGTCACGGACGTGATGCCTATATACATGATCATACCTAGATAACCTCATAACTATGCTAAATTCTATCAATTGCTCAATAGTAATTTGTTCACCCACCGTAGAATGTCTATGCTCTTGAGAGAAGCCACTAGTGAAACCTATGGCCCCCTGGTCTATTCTCATCATATCAATCTCCATTACTTTATTTTACTTGTTTTGCTTTTACTTTCCACTTTGCATCTTTATATTCCAAAAATACCAAAAATATTATCTCTATCAGATCTCACTCTCGTAAGTGACCGTGAAGGGATTGACAACCCCTAAGCGTTGGTTGTGAGTTGCTACCGTTTTGTGCAGGTACGAGGGACTTGCGCGTGACCTCCTACTGGATTGATACCTTGGTTCTCAAAAACCGAGGGAAATACTTACGCTATTGTGCTGCATCACCCCCTCCTCTTCGGGGAAAACCAACGCTAGCTCGAGACGTAGCAGTTAGCTCGCCGACTTATATATTTCTCGAATAGTGTCACTTCATGGTGTTCCACTAGAGATCAATTCAGACCATGGTAGTCTTTTCACTTCTCATTTCTGGGAGAGTTTCCAAACTGCCATGGGCACCCATCTTTCCTTCAGTACCGCTTTCCACCCTCAATCAAGTGGTCAGGTGGAAAGGGTCAACCAAATTCTCGAAGACATGCTTAGAGCTTGCGTTATCTCATTCGGTATGGATTGGAAGAAGTTTCTTCCTTTCGCCGAGTTTGCTTATAACAATAGCTACCAATCCAGTGTCAAGAAAGCTCCTTTTGAGATTCTGTATTGACGAAGATGTCGAACACCATTGAACTGGTCCGAAACCGGTGAAAGACATTTCTTTGGACCGGATATGATCTAGGAGGCAGAAGAGCAAGTTCGCATCATTCGTGAGAACTTGAAAACAGCCCAATCTCGTCAAAAAAGCCAGTATGACCATAGTCATAAGGAAGTGGCTTATGACATTGGCGACAAAGCTTACCTTCGGGTTACCCCTTTGAAGGGTACCCATCGATTCGGTATCAAGGGCAAGTTGGCTCCTCGTTACATTGGTCCCTTTCTCATTCTTGCTAAACGAGGAGAGGTTGCCTACCAGTTGGAACTACCGCCACATCTTTCTCGAGTTCATGATGTCTTCCACGTCTCTCACTCAGGCGTTGCTTCTCGGATCCCATCCGCGGAGTGGACCACGATACGCTTGATCTCAAGATAACCTCACTATCGAGAGTACCCTGTTCACATCCTTGATCAAGCAAAGTGTGTCACTCGACGTCATAACATCAAGTTTCTCAAGGTTCAGTGGTCTCATCATTCTGAGAGAGAAGCTACCTGGGAGCGTGAAGATCGTCTTCCACTTGAGTAACCCGCTTTCTTTCCGCCAACCCCTGAATCTCGGGACGAGATTTCTTCGAGTGGGGGCGAGTTGTCACATCCCTAGTTCTGGTATGACCTAGACCAGCTAGCCATTTGTGCAACATGTTTAAATTCCATTTAAATTTGAAATGGGGATTTGTGAAACCCTTAGAATCATTTCTGGAAATAATCCAGATAAAAATTTCTCCAAAAAGGTCCAAGAAAATGTTCATGTTACTCTCTGAAAATATTGGCCAGAGGTAAAAATCAAACCATTATTTTAAGGAACTCATAAATATTTATTTTGGACAATAGGAGTTAATCTAGTAATTATTTGCGTTGGATAAATATTTTTATATATATCAAATATTGTCCAATAATTCTGAATTTTGGTGAGGGGCTTTGGATTAATCCCTTAGGCCCCTGCAAAAATTGTCAGAATTAAATAAAATGATTTGGTATTTTTATCAAATCAAAACAAATGTCAGAAAAATAGAAAAGAAAACAAATAAAGGAAAAGCCTACCTGGACCTTACCTGCAGCCTGGCAGCCCAGTGGCCCAACAGGTCCGCCCAGCTGACTGGCGCTGCCAGTCGTCGTCTCCATCGCGCCAGAAGGACGCCGAGCGCGTGCTCGCCACGCGCGAGCACACGCCGGCCACCTCCTGCTTCCACGCTCGCTGTTGGAGGCCCCCGACGACGCCACGCACCCCCCTCGGCCCTCTCTCATACCCTCGAGCTCTCTCCTCCCCCCTGGTGCTCCCTCTCCCATTTGCCCGAGCGCGCCCGCCGCTGTCGCTTGCTACTGCCGCAGCCACCGCCTCCCCCTCGCTTCTCCGACGTGCCCACGAGCTTCGCCTCGACTCCATCTTCCTCTCCACCGAGCCGCGCCTCGCCGGAGGCCCTGCATCATCGTCATCTTCATCATCCTCGTCGTCGGCCGCCGGAGATCCCCCTTGCCGCTGCGCTTGCCCCGGTGCATCCCCGAGCCCGCTGACCATCCCTATGGATCCCAGTGAGCTCCTCCGTCTTTCCCCTCACCCCCCGTGCCATAATTTGCGCGCTAGCCACCGCCCCAGTGTCCCGAGTGCCGCCGTCCGCCATGACCGATGAGGTCCTCGCTCCTGAGCGTCTCCGCTCGGTGCAGTGGCACCAGCGTGCTCCTGGAGCTCCCAGGAGTCCGCCCCATTGCTTAGCTCGCTCGTCAGCCAAGCGTAGCACCTCGCCCGCGCTAAGCCGAGCTCCGGTCGCCGCCTCACTCGCCGCCGACGTGTCTCCGGCCACCCAACGGTCTGGCCGTCGTGCTCAGCTCCCTCCCCGCGCCGTGTAGAGCACGTAGGTGCCCCGCACGAGCCACCCTACCCACCGTAGCGTCGGCCCCGAGCTCACCCGAGCTCCGGCGACCACCAAGGTGATGAGGACATCAATACAATTGTTACACCCACAGCCCCTGCTGCTATACATACTGGACCAATTACTAGAGCTCGTGCACGCCAACTAAATTACCAGGTACTTTCGTTTCTTGGTAATGATTCTAATGTTCATGAGAATATGATGCTGCCTAAATTGGATACATTTGTTTTGCTTGCAAATGAAGGGCCTAGCTTGGAGAAGGATGAACATTGGAGCAAGAACAAGCATGGAGATGATGGCATGCGCAAGGGGAACAAGAACGGAGTTACAAGTGATGATTTCAGGACTTTGAAGCCACCATAATGGGTGCATGAAGCCTTGGACGAAATATACAAGATGCCACTTCACAAATTTCGTCCCGAGGCTATTTTAGGTGCTGCGTCACCTTATTATTGGGCCAGGCCCATGTAATTTCGAAATACATAAGTATAGGCTATTTTTAGAGTCCGTATGTGTGGGGAAACAAGAGATAGGGTTGATTTCGGACACCTCCACCAAGGGCCACGAAATTCCCCCCCTCTTCCTCCATATATACAGCCCTTAGGGCATCGTTTAGACTTTGGGTTTTTTTTAGATTAAAAGTTCGCCATAGCTGCAACTTCGCGTACTTCATTTGTGTTCAACGACCAGACAAAGGCGTCACAAACCCCACCATGATCAATAAAGCTTTCATCTTATATTCGCAATATCCAGATTGCAATCTTAGTTTCTTGCTTGTTCTTCGTTTGCTCGCAGGAAACAGACCCTCGTGGTCAGGTTGATCGTGCTCCGGCGTGGTCAATAACCTCCCGGAGTTGGTTTAGCGATTGCTAAGGCGCGACGTCCTCGCACGTTCGTAGTCGGATCGTCAAAGTCGACTGCCACCAAAGCGATATCCATCATCTCATCGAAAGACGGGACACCTTTGCCTCTATCAAGTGGTATCAG
>NW_021176082.1:39776-42641 GCF_002162155.2 Triticum dicoccoides
GCTCCGGACGAATTTGAAGGTGATTCCAATTGGGTTGGAAAGTGCACGAAATCTAGTTTTCAACAAAAAAAGAATCACCCAATTCGGAGTCCGTATGAAAAACTTGTGTGCGTTTTGAGTCAGGTATGTCTGTGCAGTCCGAATCTGAATCCAGAACGTGAGAGACTTGGACTCTATCTTCTCTTGGGCCAAAAGTGACGTGAGAGAACTTTTTGGACAGCAAATAAACATCTCTTTCTTCCTTATCTTCATATGTGGATTGTACAAATGTCCCATACACCTGCAATTAGACAAAACACAAAAGTGTGTGAAGTATTTTTGTTCTGGATAACATAAATAGATTATTGAATAGTTTGCACTAGAAATCACCTGACAAATATGCATATATGCAATATTTTTGGTCATATCCAAGGTAGTCATGTCCTCATCAGGTGTTACATGCTAGATCGGTGTGACTCAGAATCGGGGTCCCGATAGCTTAAAATAAAGCAACGTGAGTACAAAGGTACTCAGCAAGACTTACATCAGATACTATCATACATGCATTTGTATCAAGAAGGTAATGTGGGGTTTAGTTGCAGCAAGCCAGCTTTGACTCAGTGGCTATCTGTTCTACGACAATGAGAAACTTCTTTGAGGGGAGGCAGCGCACACGAGTCCACTAATCACCACATCAATACACTACTATGGATTCATCCCCGTCTCTCCTACGAGAAGGCCATCCATAGAACTCACACTTGTCTTGAGCATTTTAAAGTATCCACCTTAAGTTGTCTATGTACCACGTAAGCATCCAAGAAGTCCATAACCGAGGACACGGCTATTCGAATAGATCATGATAACCCTACAGGGGTGTACTTCTTCACACACGCTCTCACCACTTATCACCATATACACATCATGTATCTCGGCAACCTTCAAGCGGAAGCCTGGTGAGGGTGTCGGCCAGGACCTGACTAACCAAACAAGACTCTAATCCAGGTTTATCGCCTATCCGGCTTCCACCCGCAAGGAGATCCGGCCGGGGTGTCACTCACGGCTCCAAACGATGCGAGCAGGGTTCCTAAGGCCACCATCCGGGTGCCACTTGGTACACCGTGCCACTTGTGCCTAGTCTGTCCCAAGCCCACCCTGCCGGGTGCCACTCGGTAGAAAAATAACACTACCTACAAACACCAGAAACTAGGTGGAACTCTTGGACAGAGATCAAGTTGGTTAATAAGTCGAGAGGGGTCAAGTTACCGGAACCCAATGTGTGGTAGTAGCTAGTCATTGGACAACTTACACAAAACTCGGTTCTTTAGGACGGTCCCAATGAGACAACCCACCATGTACTCCTACATGGCCTCTCACCGCTACCTTTACCAAATCGTGTTCACACGCTTAACTCTCAGCATCAGAACATAGCATATCACTCCAATCCATTCCCAATGAATCAGACCTGACACAACTGTAAGCAATAGCAGGCATGGCATGGTAGAAGCACAACATGGCTCACACAACTCCTACACATGCTAGTGGGTTTCAACTATTTATTGTGGCAATGACAGGTCATGCAAAGGAATGGGTTCAACTACCGCAGCATAAAGTAGCAGTTGAATCGTTGTTGTCCTAATGCAATAAAAGAGAGCAGGAGCGAGAGAGTGGGATTGTATCAGAATGAACAAGGGGGTTTGCTTGCCTGGTAGATCAACAGGGGGGCACTGCTCCTCTGACAGGTCCTCTGGATCGGTCTTCGGAGCAAGACCTATCGAGAAGGAATGGTGTCGACAATCAATACACAAGCATATGCAACAATATGATGCATGAACATGGCATGAAGATGTGATGTTGTTTGAGCTAATGCAACTAGCATTCATTTGGTTAAAGTCCATTTGAACTAAAGATTCAAATACATCTTTAACATAAGCTCTTAAATATGCCATAAGTGTGTTTTCATGTATACAGCATGTGTAGGTTGGTTTGTCATGCATGAAAATGGTACAGATGGATAGATTGAATTTTTCTGATCATTTTTCATATATAAATTATTTCAATCTGAGCTACGGTTGAATTTCTATGAATTTTTGAAGTTTAAATCATTTTCTGGAATTTCCTGTTTAAAATAATTCCAGAAAAGAATAACTGCGTCAGCATGATGTCATCACTATGTCAACGAGTCAACGTGGCTGTCCAGGTCAAAACTGATGTGTGGGGGCCACACGTCAGTGCCATAGTTAATTAACATGGTTAATTAATTTTTAAACTAATCCTAAACTAAATTTAGCAGAGCCGGGCCCCACATGTCATTGACCCTGGGTGGTCAAACACCAGGTCAACTAGGGGGGGGGTTAGACCCGGTCAACCCCACCGTTTTTTAGCCGCCGGCGAGGTCGAACGCGGCGGAGGGCTACAGAATTCCTCCTTCAGCGACCAAATGGCCGGCGGAGGGCATCTGCAGGACGCGGGCACTCGTCTGCGTTGATTCGTTGCAGTGGTTGGGCCTGGGATGGCCGGAGTCATCACCGGCGTCAACCTTGGCGGTCGCCGGAGCTCGGGTGAGCTCGGGGCCGACGCTACGGTGGGTAGGATGGCTCGTGCGGGGCACCTACGTGCTCTACGCGGCGCGGGGAGGGAGCTGAGCACGACGGCCAGACCGTTGGGTGGCCGGAGACACGTCGGCGGCGAGTGAGGCGGCGGCCAGAGCTTGGCTTAGCGCGGGCGAGGTGCTACGCTTGGCTGACGATCGAGCTAAGCAGCGGGGCAGACTCCTGGGAGCTCCAGGAGCACACTGCTGCCACTGCACCGAGCGGAGATGCTCAGGAGCGAGGACCTCATCGGTCATGGCGGATGGCAGCGCTCGGGACACGCAGGGCGGTGGCTAGC
>NW_021176082.1:42894-55096 GCF_002162155.2 Triticum dicoccoides
GCGGCTCGGTGGAGAGGAAGACGGAGTCGAGGCGAAGCTCGTGGGCACGTCGGAGAAGCGAGGGGGAGGCGGTGGCTGCGGCAGCAGCAAGCGGCGGCGGCGGGCGCGCTCGGGCAAACGGGAGAGGGAGCACCAGGGGGGAGGAGAGAGCTCGAGGGAGTGCGAGAGGGCCGAGGGGGGTGTGTGGCGTCGTCGGGGGCCTCTAGCAGCAAGCGGGGAAGCATGAGGTGGCCGGCGTGTGCTCGCGCGCGGCGAGCACGCGCTCGGCGTCCTTCTGGCACGGTGGAGACGACGACTGGCAGCGCCAGTCAGCTGGGCCAGCCTGTTGGGCCACTGGGCTGCCAGGCTGCAGGTAAGGTCCAAGTAGGCTTTTCCTTTATTTGTTTTGTTTTCTATTTTTCTGACATTTGTTTTGATTTGATAAAAATACCAAATCATTTTATTTAATTCTGACAATTTTTGCAGGGGCCTAAGGGATTAATCCAAAGCCCCTCACCAAAATTCAGAATTATTGGACAATATTTCATATATATAAAAATATTTATCCAACGCAAATAATTACTGGATTAACTCCTATTGTCGAAAATAAATATTTATGAGTTCCTTAAAATATTGGTTTGATTTTTTACCTCTAACCAATATTTTCAGAGAGTAACATGAACATTTTCTTGGACCTTTTTGGAGAAATTTTTATCTGGATTATTTCCAGAAGTGATTCTGAGGGTTTCACAAATCCCCATTTCAAATTTAAATGGAATTTAAACATGATGCACAAATGGCTAGCTGGTCTAGGTCATACCAGAACTAGGGATGTGACACGATCCTTCCACAGGTGTACCCACACAAGATCACCTTCTTCAAACAACACCTTCTTTCGTCCCTTGTTTGCTCGTTTTGCATATTGTTCAGTCATCTTCTCAATATTTTCCTTGGTCTTCTCATGAATTTTCTTCACGAAGTCAGCACGCTTACTAGCATCAAGATTGGTTCACTCCTGCAATGGTAAAGGCAAAAGTTCTATGAGAGCAGCAGGTTTGAAACCATAAACAATTTCAAAAGGACAAAATTTAGTGGTCGAATGTACTGCCCTGTTGTATGCAAACTCCACATGGGGGAGACATTCTTCCCACATCTTCAAATTTTTCTTTAAAACTGCTCTCAATATCATGGATAGCATGCGGTTGACAACTTCAGTTTGTCCATCCATTTGTGGGTGACATGTAGTGGAAAAGAGAAGCTTTGTCCCTAGCTTTGCCCACAACGTTTTCCAAAAATAGCTCAGAAACTTGGGGTCACGATGTGAAACAATAGTGCGTGGTACTCCATGTAGCCGCATGATTTCCCTGAAAAACAAATCAGCAATGTGTGAAGCATCATCGCTCTTATGACACGGGATAAAATGAGCCATCTTGCTAAAACTATCAACCACCACAAAAACTGAATCACTCCCCCTCTTAGTGCGTGGTAATCCAAGAACAAAATCCATAGAAATATCTTCCCAAGGTGTACTAGGAATGGATAAGGGCGTATAAAGTGCATGAGGGTTTAAACATGACTTAGCTTTGTGGCAAATCTCACAACGTAGTATGTAGCGCTCAACATCACACCCCATACTTGGCCAAAAGAAATGGTCAATCAGCACACTCTCAGTTTTCTTTGCTCCAAAATGTCCCATGAGACCACCAGCATGAGCCTCCTGCAAAAGCAACAAATGAACAGAGCAATCTGGGATGCACAATTTGTTATCTCGAAACAAGAATCCATCATGCAAGTGGAACTTTTCCCAACCTTTCCCCTCACTACACTTTGAGTGTGGTTCAACAAAAGATGGGTCATTGGCATACAATTCTTTGATGCTTTGCAGCCCAAGAATTTTAGTATCAAGTTGTGAGTGTAAAATATGGTGTCTAGACAAAGCATCGGCAACAACATTATCTTTTCCTTTCTTGTACTTGACAATATAGGGAAAAGATTCTATGAATTCACTCCATTTTGCATGTCTACATTTCAATTTTTGTGGACCCCTAAGGTGCTTTAAAGATTCATGGTCGGAATGTATCACAAATTCTTTAGGCCACAAATAATGTTGCCATGTTTCTAAAGATCTCACAAGTGCATATAATTCTTTGTCATAAACTGAATAATTTAGAGTTGGACCACTTAGCTTCTCACTAAAATATGCAATAGGCCTACCTTCTTGCATTAGTACGCCTCCAATACCCACACCACTTGCATCACATTCATTCTCAAAAGTCTTACCAAAGTTGGGTAGTGCAAGCAATGGTGTAGATGTCAATTTTTCTTTCAGCTCTTGGAAGGCCTTCTCTTGTGCATTTGCCCACTTGAAGGGGACATATTTCTTGGTTAGCTCATTCATTGGGGCAGCAATGGTGCTGAAGTCCTTCACAAACCGACGGTAGAAACCAGCAAGGCCAAGAAAGCTTCGTACTTGGCTTACATTTTGTGGAGGCATCCACTCATGGATGGCCTTGACCTTCTCCTCATCTACCTCCACACCTTGACCTCAAACAACAAAGCCAAGAAACATAACTTTTTCTATGCAAAATGTGCACTTCTCCTTGTTAGCATATAATTTATCCTCTCTTAGAATAGCAAGCACACACCGAATGTGTTCAACATTTTCATCCAAAGTTTTGCTATAAATCAGGATGTCATCAACGTAAACAACCACAAACTTGCCAATGAACATTCTAAGCACATGATTCATCAATCTCATGAAGGTACTAGGTGCATTTGTCAATCCAAATGGCATAACTAACCACTCATACAAACCAGATTTTGTTTTGAAAGCAGTTTTCCATTCATCACCCTCTCTCATTCTTATTTGGTGGTAGCCACTTCGCAAGTCAATTTTAGAAAAGATGGTGGCACCACTAAGTTCATCAAGCATATCATCAAGCCTAGGTATTGGGTGCCTATACCTCACGGTGATGTTGTTAATAGGCCTACAATCACAACACATTCGGGAAGATCCATCTTTCTTTGGTACTAAAAGAACAGGTACATCACAAGGAGTGAGACTTTCCCTTACATAACCTTTGTTTAGTAGGCCTTCAACTTGTCGCTGAATCTCCTTGGTTTCCTCCGGGTTTGTGCGGTATGGTGGTCGGTTCGGCAATGGGGCTCCTGGAACCAAATCAATTTTGTGTTCAATGCCTCTTTCTGGTGACAGCCCTGGTGGTATCTCCTCGGGGAACACATCTTCATACCCCTGCAAACTTTCAACAACAACATTAGGAGTGGTGGAGGTTAATTCATTAGTAGAAAGAAAATTGTCCTTGTACAAAAGTAAAAAGAACACGGAATTGGGTTCTCCCAACTCTGTCATGTCCCTTTTCCTAGCCATCATAACGAATCCCTGTTTTTCCCATGTCTTGGTCAATTTAAGCTGTGGGGTTTTATTTGGCTTTGGATTCTCTCGCTCACTATGTTGGTGGATGTCACTCAAGTGTTTCTCGCTCACTCTCTCTTTCTTTTTTCAGATCATCCATCAATATTTCTTCGGGTGTCAAAGGGAGCAAAGATATGCGCTCTCCCTCGTATTGGAATGATAGACGATTAGTACGGCCGCTGATTTGCACATCATGATCATACAACCAAGGTCTTCCCAACAGCAATTGGCATGCTTGCATTGGCACCACGTCACATTCCACTTGATGTCGGTACTTCCCAATGGAAAACTGAATGGTGACAATGTTGCTTACTCGAAGTGTACCACAATCATTGAGCCATTGCATCTTATATGGACTTGGGTGCCTTGTTTGTTTCAGTCCCAACTTCTCTACCAAATCTGAACTTGCAATGTTGTTGCAACTGCCATTGTCAACAATAATTCTGCAAACCTTGTCCTTGATGGTGCCACGAGTGTGAAAAATATTACATCCCTGCCCTTTCTCTTCTCTAGCTGCATTAACACTAAGCACACGACGAGAAACAAAGCAATCTCCCATATTGGCCTGAATATCACAACCACTCTTCATGCCCTCTTCATCCTCTTGATCACCCAATGCTCCATTGTCTTCATCCTCATGGCTTGTTTCATCTCTTCCCAAGTGTCAATGTGGTCACGGCCTAGCAGCAGCTGATTTTCTTGGAGTTGGTTCCACCAAGTGAGTGCGTAACCGGAAAACTCAACACAAGCAAGGTTGACTCTCTTTGGATCAGCAAGGTTATGGATATGAAAAATCTGATCAAACTGCTCTTCCCAATCAAAATATGCATCGGGGTCTTCCTTTCCTGTGAACTTGGGGATGTGCAACTTGATTCTTGCCATGTCATCTCGATCATGACGTTCTGCACGACGCCCATCTTCAGCAGCACGACGGTATGGGACACCATCATAATCATCAAAATCATCTCCATGACCACGAGCAACACGCTCATGAGGGTCATAGTAGTGCCCACGAGGACCATGGCCTCTCCCTCGAAGTTGTCCTCCTCGCTGCCCTCCATGAGCAGCAGCACCACGCCCACGAGCAGCAGCCACATGTCCACCATGGCTGTTGTTATCATCTTCCAAGTCACCATCAACAGCAGCATGCACATAATTCTCATCGCCAACTTCCTCAAGTGGATCAATAGGGTGTTGTCGGTGTCGAACCCTATCACCACCTGCTAGAGGACGCTCGTGAAACATCCTTTCCATGGCTTGGAGTAAGTTGTTCTCGAGTTGCTGTAGCTCGGCACGTGTGACCGGGGCATCTTCTTCCCCATGGTTTTCTCCATGAACACTCGATCTAGACCCTGCCATGTTAGTAAGGCCAAAAGTGGAATAGGATAATTTTGTGGAATCACACAACCTCAGCTCTTACTCACCAAAGTTCTTATGAGTTCACATCAGATTGTGCTTCTCCCGGATGTGTTGAAGCGATTGAAAGACAGGGATAAAAGAACTAGCTTCGGTTTTCGGTGGAGCTCGGTGGGGTAAACAAAAAGGGGCTTGTGCTGAAATCAAGTTGATGCAAACCAAGAAAATATGGGGATAGATCTGATGCACCTTTGCACCAAGATTGAAAAACACACAACACACAAGCTTCTGAAAATTTTTCTACCAAGCTGAAACTTTTGTATCTTGCACAACACTTTTTTTTCTCTCTTGACTTTTTTTGCCACTCTTTTTTTTTCTTTTTCCAAAGCACAACAACCAAATCTGAAAACAACTATGAAGATGAACTTGGTGCAGATCTAAAAGATGAAGAACATGCAAGGTATGCAACAACAAGATCTCAGCACCAACAAGGCTTGGATTTATTTTTGGTGGGGCTTTGGACTTCTAGGACAGAAAATATAGTATGAAAAACACTCGATCTAAAGGGATGATAGCAAGATAAACTTTGATTACAGATCCTACCGTGTCAACGAAGGCTCTAATACCATATGATAGGTGGGAATCCAATGAACGAGTTCACACGAGAGGGTGGCCCGATCTTCACGTCATAGGATCGAATTGGGAGGGATAACTAGCTGCAAGCAGCTGTGATAACTAGCTTTATACCTGCCAAGGTTGGATGCAACCCGTACGTTGGGGATGGCTGACCGAAGCTACAAGAACTCCAACCCGCTGTTCGAACAATCGCAGAACCACAAACCAGGACTAATCCACACAAAATGGCCGGAACCGTAGAGCACGAACTAGGGGGAACCAGAGGCTCCTTCTCGCGAATCCGAATGAACTCACAAGAGCAAAGGTAGCAAGATCTCTCGGATCTCTCTAGCAGTCTTGCTGCATAAGCTTGTAGCTGAATGCTTTGACAAAAGGTTCTCTAGAGGATGGGGGAGATGGGGTTTTATAGCAGGGACAACCCCCCTTAGCTAGGTGTGAAAATGGTTTCAAAAGTAAGCAGGTTTGAATGGCTGCCTTGGGTGAATAAGCAGTCAACTTTGGGAGTTGTTGCAGAGCTCCTCGGAAATTCGCGAAGTCTTAACAGCGTGGACTCCTTCCACGAGAATGACTAGAAGTTTTGACTCACAACTCCAAATGATGTGAGGTTTTTTGCATTGGAAAGATAATTTGATGTAGCTTCTGTTGATGTACCCCTATGACTCCGTCTCTCCATCATATGGGTGTGCCACACCAAAACATCAGAGGTAAAAAATGACAGCATCAGCTTCACTTGAAACTTGTTTTCTCCAAACTTGTTCCTCCAATGCGGTTGCTTCAAGAGCTCATAGGTTGTTCGATTGCTTCCATGTTATACCTAAGTTCAACCAACAACAATGGAGATGAAAGCATAGTTGTGTCATCAAGGTTACAAGGTAAACTTAAGTTAGCGTTCACCTAGTCACTTATTTGTTTGGCGCGACTTCTTGTGATTGGACCTATAATTGTTGGAGACTTGTCGATGGTTCTGGTGTCCTCGTCAGGTGCCCCCACATCATATTATTCATACTACGTTGATTGAAAAAAAGATAAATCACCCAAAACAAGATCTTCTCGTTTTTTGTTCCTACAATGTTGTGCCTTGCACGTACCTACTAGTTGTATAGTGGTAGTACTAGTAATATAGTATTAGGAGTACAAAATTGGTACTAGTAGGAGTAGTACTAGTACGGACTGCTCCTACTCTATCAACGAGCCCCGTCTGACACCAAATTTCTTGGCTTCCGTGCTACAGCTAGATCTTCCCCTCGTTTTTGTTTTCCAACCCGACGGCGGGCGGGGTGTCGGTTTGCTCAACGTCGGTCACACATGAAAGTGAAAATGCTAGGCAACACGCCTTCCCTAAGATTTGTGTCGTGCCGGACGGGCCGTGTTGTACTCCTGATTCCCGGGTGTGTGGGGGTGCGACGCGAACGCGGCAGGCCTTTTCCTTTTACCAGCAATGTGCTTGTGCGTTGCGAGGATCCAAAGTAGTAGAATAGTAGTATTTGTTCACAAACTTCAAAGAAATCACTATTGTTTTGATATACTCCTAATCTATTACTCCCTCCGTACCTAAATATTTGTCTTTTTTGAGATTTCAAATGGACTATCACATACGGATTATATAGACATATTCTAGTGTTTCTAGCAAGATGCCCGCGCGTTGCACGAAGTTGATGGAAAAGGTAAGCACAACTTATAAATTGACGGATGGAGTACTAGTTACAGTGATGCATATAATTAAGCAAAGGGATTGCACATGTCGGTATTGATTGGAACGAGAATGCAACGACACAATAAGAATTAAGGCCACGATGATGCGATGGCAGTGGTGGTTACAGAAGGCAAGAAGAAAGATGGATCCACGAACGTACGACCTCCTCCTCCTCAACTTAGTGCGGCGGGCCACCGACCGGCGGCTAAGGAGCGACGACTTTTGTGGCGAGGTCGAGGTGCTTCTTAGCAAAGGCTTCCAAGGCTTCCAGCTGGTTGAGGAAGGCCAACGTAGTAGCGTCCTCACTGGACTTGTAGATACCTATGTACACGATTTCCTCGTACACGTGGATGTGTAGGTCGACGAATTCTTGCAGGGCGAGGCACCTCGCGGTGAGCACAACCTCCAGGTGGACATTCTTCGTGGCGTCGGCGGGTAGTCATAGGGCCACCAATGCTTGAAAGAGGTTTCGGCCATGGAGGCCGATTAGGGTGGTAGGCAATGAGGAGCCTGGGCGCACGGGCTGGAGGAGTACGGCGATGTCATCCGCGAGCTTCTTGAGGACGGTGAACTTCTTGCTGGTGGCAACGATCATCTGGTCCAACTGAGAGTCGTAGTTGGCGTCGACGGCGGCCATCCACCAGCCGGTCTCCAACACCGTCTAGAGACAATCCTCGGCGCCATGCCGCAGGCCGGCGTCATGGACCATCTGGCGCAGCCGCTGGCCGCTCACGCGCATCGCCGCCATGGGTCTGTGTGAGCTCTTTTGCGCTTAGTGTAGGTGCTTAGGCAAATGCTTAGGTGCGTACGATGTGGTAGATGCATTGGAATGGAGGGGCGCCTTTATATGAAGGCAATGAGGGCAAACTGCATTGCATTCACATCGTGCAGCCTCTTTTCCCGGACCTCCTCCCATTACTTCCCTCATGCATTAATAGAAGAGGATGCATTGGCCGTTCAACATATCGGGAACCGCTACTCCCTCCCTCGTTTGCATTAAAGCCGTATCGGGAACTGCGCCGCCCGCTATCAAATCGAATACTCCCTCTCTATATATCCATCGATACTACTACTGTACAAAAGTGGAGTATATACATTTTTTAAAAGGCTAGAGGGCGGGGCAGTCTAGCTCGGTCGGTTTCACGAGAGGTGAGGGCCTTTGTGATTTGACGGCTCATTACTATTGTCAAATCAAATAGTACTGTGCCGCCCGTTGCACGCCGGCGCCTCCATTAAACCCCTCTGTTAAACTCGCATGCAAACCAAGAATCCTACTCCGGCCACACGTCCATTCATGAGCGGGCCAGAATTAAACGCAACACCGGCCGAGCTCCTCCCATCCGCCCTCAGTTTAAACAAGGCCAGACGTCGGCCTTCGTCGACCCCGCAAGTGTCTGACGGACATGAGGAAGACAAAGGGATCCGCGGGCGGCCATTTAGAAGTAAAATAAGTCTAGATACATCCATTTCTAGGACAAATATTTCCGGACGGAGGGAGTATTAATTATACAAGAGAGCCGGATTGGCACCTCTTAGTTCATGTAAATGTAATGAAATCCATCATGTTTATATGAAGATCCGGCTTTTTTATACGAAATCCTTCATGCTTATATGAAATCAGTCTGTGTTTGCACGAATTTCATCTGGTTGGTTAGAGTTGTAAAAATGTATGCCGCTGGCGTTTGATGTCATCCTCCTCTTAAGGAAGCGTGAGGAAATTTGCCGGCTGCTGTTGGAGATGCTCTTTATGCTGGAAATAATAGAGTGACATCCAATCCATTTGAGTTAATTGCCTATATGATTGTCCCTCTATAAAAAGTTAATTGCATGTACAGTGTACACGTGACTTGCAGGGTGGCTACAGCTTCGTACAAAAAGTTAAAAAGAGACAAGTCCATCCTTAATCTTGTATTCTAAGTACTCTATGGGTTCCACTATCAGTACAGTAGCGAAAGAAGTATATATTAAATAAGTAGAGTAATATATAATATAAAAATATAAAGTTAAAAGACAGAATTCGAACTCATGTCATCACGTTGCGAGCATCTGGCGCTAACCAGCCCAGCACATTTTTGTTGTAAACCATGTTGGAGATATATCTCCATGTCTACTCTTATATATACTCTATTCGTTCCTAAATATTTGTCTTTTTTCAGATTTCAAATGGACTACCACATATGGATGTGTATGTAGACATATTTTAGAGCGTAGATTCACTCATTTTGCTCCATATGTCTTTTCAGGAAGGGGTCAGATTTGTCCTTGATTTATTTATGAGGTATCCAAATGGCACTTCACCGCCAAGAAAAGAGGGTAACATCAAAATTATGGACTACTTTTTTGAGTATGTTGGTAAGGTCCGGTCATAGTCACTTGTTGAAATCTCTAAAAAGACAAATACTCCCTCCGTCCGGAAATACTTGTCATCAAAATGGATAAAAGGAAATGTATCTAGACGTATTTTAGTTTTAGATACATCTCTTTTTATCCATTTTGATGACAAGTATTTTCGGACGGAGGGAGTAGAAAACAGAGTTGGTGATGATGGTGTGCGTGCCATCCTACAATATAGGCCGCCGGATTTATATCTAATGGATAGGAAAGAAACTATGGCAATTTTGCAAAAATATACCCACACGTCTCTCCACGTTCGCAAATAAGGCCTTCCCTCGTTCAACCTTTTCTCTCACAAGATAAACTACTCATACAAATGCATCTTGATGTTCCGTGCAACGCACGGGCAGCTAGCTAATTTCTTTTAAAATAGTTGCTGTGATAATTGGGTTGAAGTGATATATTTTATGTCTGCCCCGAATGATTTCAGATTCACTAGTAGTAACAAAGAAAAGGTTGCATTGTTAATTAATAGAAAACAGGGTGAAAACTATCACATGAGGCCGGTAAAAACCAGGCACACTGGGTTCAGCGTCATCGTCACTAGAGCTGTGCGCACGAGAAATCTACATATCGAGGGGGCTACCGAGCGAGGCACCGAGACACAATGTTTGAGAGAGAAACCAATTGACAGATTATGATCAGATCGAGTTGTCACCCTTCTATGTCATTGTTGGGGGGGAGGGAGAGAAAGATGTATCGAGAGTGTGCGCGGTAGGCACAGAGGCACAACTAGCGAGTGTGTGTGTGTGTGTGTTTGAAAGAGGAGTAGATAGATTATTATCAAGATTGATGTGCCACCCTACTCCTTCGGTGCCAGGTAGTGTGTGTGTGTGTGTGTGTGTGTGTGTGTGTGTTTGAGAGAGAAGCCAATCGATAGATTAGTATCAAGATCGAGGTGTCACCCTACTCCTTCGGTGTTGGGAAGTGTGGGTGTGTGTGGGGGGGGGGGCAGTGACACTCACATATCTCTACTCTTATAAAAAAACAGAGTTGGTGATGATGGTGTTCCTGCCATCCTGCAATATAGGCCGTCCGATTTATATCCGACGGACATGAAGGAAACTATGGCAATTTTGCAAAAAGATACCCACACCCCTCTCGGCATTTGCAAATAAGGCATTCCCTCGTTCATCCTTTTCTCCCACAAGATAAACTTCTCATACAAATGCATCTTGATGTTCCGTGCAATGCATGGGCATCTTGCTAGTAGGGAGAAGGAGTTTGTGTGACACATATCTAGCTATATTAAGGGATATGTAGATAGCATATGTGTGAGAGACATTATTATACTTTGAGACATTAGTGGCTGTGGGTGGGCGGAATTAAAGGGGTGGGCGTGTTAGACATAGAGAGCGTGTGTGTTTCTATGTGAGAGACTTGTAGGACAGGGTAGAAAGATGAATTTAACCCTGACGGGGGGAGAGAAATACATGAAGTGCGCGTGTGTGATTCCGATGCCCACAGGGAAATGAGATATGTATGCGTGTGAGAGAGATTGCACAATTCATTCACGTATCACTATCTAGCAATCGTGTACGTGCATCGCTTGAACATAAGTCAATATCTACTTCATATCATGGCCAAAGGTACAATATCGATTCAACACTATACAGATTGGACACTCACATATCACATTTTTTTCTATTTAAATAAACCTTTTCAGTTGTGCATGCCAAAGTTACAGTGATGTTTCTTCAAACAACCAATGTAGCTATCATGTACATGCACCATTGTTACTCCTGCATTCAAATTCATTAGTCTTGGATGATTTAAGTTTCTATTTTGAAGTAATATATGTAATATTCATATATGAATTCAACGTGTACGCAATTTATGAAATGGAGGCCATGTAATCATATGAGGTAACACTTTTAAGTAGCTGACTACAATATCCATTTCTTTTTGTGCGCCTCTACACTAACACGTCAATGCATTATGTTTAAAGTAAATAACCAATGGCACTAAATTATCTATTTACACGAGAGATACATAGGCTGAGCGTTTGATCCCTGTTTTGTGAACATGCCACTACACCCGTACGATTGGCCGCGCCCGTGTGAACGTCCAAGTTATCAGCGCATCATCCCGAGTTATTATCTTTTTTCTGGGGTGGACTTCACACTAGTTATTAACTGCTGACGCGTGCCCCGTGTACACAGTCTAGCATGACCTTCCCGCTAGCACGGTCCAAAATTAGTTGAAACTGGATACGAACGATCCCGCGGGCGGCAAAATCTCCCGCCTCCTTCTAAAATTTTCGCCACCTTAGTCTTTAGCATCCGAAATCCCCCTTTTGTCCTTGGTGCACGGAGACCAACAGTTACAATACCACCCTCATCTACATGATAGGTCGGGGCTGCTTTGGTAACTTCCAGTTCCCCCACTACACGGCACCCCCATTTCCTCTCCCCTCCCGCAAAAACGACTAACTCCACAGCACCAGAGCATCTTACATCACGCTGTCCGTACTTCATCGCCCGTTCTCCCCTCCCCTCTCGAAACCCTAGACTACTCATCCACCGGCGTACCATAGCCCATTCACTGCCAGCAGCGTCCACCTCGCCGGATCTACTTCTGCGGCCGCATCTACCCCTCCAACCTCCCCTAGAAACAAGTAGACTGCTCATCCACCACTGTACCACAGCCCATTCAGTGTCGGCCTTGTCCACGGCTCCAGATCTGCTTCGCCGGTACTCTCGTCAACCGCC
>NW_021176082.1:55191-58829 GCF_002162155.2 Triticum dicoccoides
CGCCCCTGTCAACGGCCTCTGATCCTCTTCGCTGACACCTTCCTCAACCCTACCGGAGCCGCTTCGCCGACACCTTCCTCAACCCTACAGGAGCCGCTTCGCCGACACCATCGTCAACCCTACCGGAGTAGCTTCGCCTATACCATTCTCAACACTACCGGGGCCGCTTTGCCAACTCACAAGTCCACGGCCTCAGATCCACTTCCTCGCACCCTCGTCCAACCTACCGGAGCAGCTTCTGACGCCCCGTCCACGGCCGTAGATCCGCATCGTCGACACCACCCTTAACCCAACCACCGGAGCAGCTTCTAACGCCCCGTCCACGACCGCAGATCCGCATCGTCGACACCATCCTTAACCCAACAACCGGAGCAGCTTTTGACGCCCTGTCCACGACCGCAGATCCGCGTCGTCGACACCATCCTTAACCAAACCACCGGAGCAGCTTCACCTACGCCCTCGTCCACGTCCATAGATCCGCTTCGCCCACACCGTAGTCCACCCTACCGGAGCCGCTCCACAAACATCCTACTCGACGGTTAGATCTACTTACCGGACCCTGACAGCCAGCGCAGCGTCATCACCCTCGACGTTTCTAACTCGATTCCCACCGTCTGGAGAGATGCCAAGCACCAGCGATGGCCTAGGTACTTGTCACATTTAAACCCGTCAAGCATCACCTGCCCGATGTACTTCAAATATACTAACCGGTCGTTGTTACCTGTTATGCAGCTGGCAAAAACTACAAGGACGATGTTTCTTCTGGATCTAACAGCTTGGCCAACCAAGATCCTGGACTGAGGCATTGCTATGATCTTGTAAGCGCGTCTCTCTCTCTTGTATTGTTCTGTGTCTGCCAGCGTGCTTTGCTAGGATTTTCTACCAGTAATACCTTTTGCAGACAATGATTTCTACTACTGGCTACTAAATTAGATATGTAGATGTCATACATGATAGTACCTCGTACCTCCGTTCCTAAATATAAGTCTTTCTAGAGATTCCACTATAGGCTACATACGGAGCAAAATGAGTGAATCTACACTCAAAAATGCATCTTTATACATCTGTATGTGGTCCATATTGGAATCTCTACAAAGACATATATTTAGGAACAGGGGCAGTACATTACGCAAAATCGTAGGTGGCATGTAGGAATTCCAGTGCACTACATTAGGCTCCCTTAGAGTGCCTGCTAGTCCAGCATACAGAGTCATGGCTAGTTAATGGTACGCACACAATCGTTAATTGGTGGTTTAAATATGCGCAAGGGATATGCAATGTAGTATCATGTAGAGATGTCTGAAATTAGCCGTGTCAACTTGCAGATAGGGTTACACAATAAAAAAGTACAAGATGTATGTGGCAATTTCATGGAACATCGCAAAAAAAGGAGAGGCAGCGGTGAGCCTATACAGTGTGCTATGGTACGTCACTCCTCCATTGCAATCATCATGACATGTTATTAGTATGCCAGTTCTATTAGCCGAGTTTCTTAGGGACAATTATTACGAGTTATTCTAAGAAAATAAGCACCTATGAATATAAGCTCCATGTAATAAGCCAACCGGTTCTTTTCATTGCGTTTTCAACTTATCTTTGGTATGATCAGTGGAAAGTCTAGATTGCGTTATATTTTTTTCATTTTGCTGCCCATATGGAAATTAATTTGACTTGCAAATATCACAAATTGAACCCAGTGCGGTAATTAATATGATAGGAAAACAAACCATCACTATTTGCTCAAAATGCAAATACAAAGATACCATCTACTTGGCACAATCTACTTTGGTCAATGTTTTCCATAGAGATCCCATTGCCTAATTTAAACGAAGAACACATGACCCACATTTAAATGAAGAACAATTATTTATTGAAATTCGATGGTCCAAGTGGCTGGTTATTATCGTATAGCAGCACCACCTGAAAGCATCATATAGCAGCAGCAGCTCATAGCAACTCATCATACAACAACAACAGTCTGCAATTCATCATATACCACCAGCAGCTCATAGCAATTCATCATATAGCAGCAGTAGGAGCAGCTCATAGCAATTCATCATATAGCAGCAGGAGCAGCTTGTAGCAACTCATCATATAGCAGCAGCAGCTCATAGCAATTCATCATATAGCAGCAGCAGCAGCAGCTCATAGAAACTCATCATACTTCAGCAGCAGCTCATAGCAATTCATCATATAGCAGCAGCAGGAGTAGCTCATAGCAATGCATCATATAGTAGAAGCAGAAGCAGCTCATAGCAATTCATCGTATAGTGGATCAGAATGAAAATTTGGCAAAAAAACAGAGGAGATCCTCACCTTGTTGGATGAGCTCATCCTTCAACGGCACCTCAAGGCCATGGCCTGGGAGGAGGGGAGGGGGAATAAGGTGCCTTCTGCCGCAGTGTGGCATCAGCCGTAGTTGTGCAGCGCCCGCCGGAGTAGTGCGTTGGACGAACCACAGTGGAGCAGCTGCTGGGGACCATGAGAATGAGGGGCGGCGCCAGAGGGAGGAGCAGCCAGGGAGATTTGCCCCTACCCGCAGGCCATGTAGCCTAGCTGGATATAGCATCGTCGAGGACCAGGCTAGATGGGACCAGTGGCAACGTGTAACACCCTCGATGCGACTATATCTCCCCCGTGTCGAGGCACGACTTAGAGGCATAATCGCATTGAAGGCATATGTCGCAAGTTAGGCAATCTTCACAACATCCCATGTAATATGATAATAGAAGGGGAGATATCATAGTTGGCTTACAATCGCCACGTCAACCAAGTACATAAATAACATTACATCATCCAAACACTCATGGCCCGACTACGGCGCCAAAATAAAAGATAACCCAACATGCGACACGGTCCCGATCACCCCCAACTGGGCACCACTACTGATCATCAGGAAAGGAAACGTAGTAACATTGAGAGTCTTCGTCGAACTCCCACTTGAGCTCAAGCGCGTCACCTAGAGCGAAAACATCAGGCCTTGCATCTGGGGTAATAGTAATCTGTGAGCCACAGGGACTCAACAATCTCGCACCCTCGCGATCAAGACTATTTAAGATTATAGGTAAGGCAAGGTAAATATATGTGGAGCTGCAGCAAGCGACTAGCAAAATATGGTGGCTAACTTATTCGCAAAAGAGAGCAAGAAGAGGAGGCAAAGCGCGAGCGAGAAACTAGAGGGCAACCTGCGCAAACATTACTCCAACACCGTGTCAACTTCCCGGACTCCGCCAAGAAGAGGCCATCGCGGTAACACCCTCAGTTGATTCATTTTAGTTAAGTTAAGGTTCAAGTTATCTACAACCGGACATTAACAAATTCCCATCTTCCCATAACCGTGGGCATGGCTTTCGAAAGTTCAAATCCCTGTAGGGGAGTCCCAACATAGCCCATGACAAGCTCGCACGGTCAACGAAGGAATAGACCTCCTCCCGAGATGTTCCGAGCAGACGCGGTACCTCGGTTCTTCAAGACACTTCGACAGGTTAAAACAAGACCAGCAACACCGCCCGAATGTGCCGACAAATCCCGATAGGAGCTGCACATATCTCGTTCTCAGGGCACACTCAGATAGGTCAAGCTACGAGTAAAACCAACCCTCTAGTTTCCCCGAGGTGGCCCCGCAGGCTGCCTGGTTC
>NW_021176082.1:59057-72550 GCF_002162155.2 Triticum dicoccoides
CGTTTAAAATAAGATGACCCTCGGGCTCTGAAAACCCAAGGGAAAAAGAGGCTAGGTGGCAAATGGTAAAACCAAGGTTGGGCATTGCTGGAAAAGCTTTAATCAAGGCGAACTATCAAGGGGTTCCCATTATAACCCAACCGCGTAAGGAACGCAAAAATCCGGGAAAATAACACCGGTATGACGGAAACTAGGGCGGCAAGAGTGGAACAAAACACTAGGCGAGAGGCCGAGCCTTCCACCCTTTACCAAGTATATAGATGCATTAAGATAACATGGCAATATAATGATATCCCAACAAGTAAATAAATGTTCCAACAAGGAACGGCCTCCAAACTTCACCTGCAACTAGCAACGCTATAAGAGGGGGCTGAGCAAAGCGGTAACATAGCCAATAAACGGTTTGCTAGGACATGGAGGGTTAGAGGTTTGACATGGCAATTTGGGAGGCTTGAAATCAAGTGGTAGGCATCATAGCATTGGCATAGCAAAGGAGCGAGCAAACTAGCAAAGCAAGGATAGTAGTGATTTCGAGGGTATGATCATCTTGCCTGCAAAGTTGTCAGAGTTGACTGGATCCTCGAAAGCAAACTCAACGGGCTCCTCATTAGCGAACTCGTCTCCCGGCTCTACCCAAACAAGACAAACAAGCAACAAGGACACAAATCAACCACGTGCAACTCAAACAACATGATGCAAAGATGGTATGCTATGCGGGATGCGATGCGGGATGCATATGTAAGATTTGACAATGAATGCATGAACCTGGTCTCAACATGGGAATCCAAGTGTGCCACTGGAAAGATGAGATGAAATCGCTTGAAAATGATATAAAGAACGCCAGAATCGGAGTTACGGTTTGAAAATGGCAAGCAATTCAAATATGTCACCGGCCTGCGATTTACAGCAAGTAGCCATCTAAATGTAACGAGATGAACATGCTACAGCATCCAAACATGACAACAAAAATACAAGGAAGAGATGCATTCATGATGCTTAACAAAAGTCTAGCACTAAGCTACGACCAATTCATGAATTAACAGGTTCAAACAAGCATGGCAAAAATGCATATGGCAAACTGATAGAGGCAAAGGTGTCCCGTCTTTCAATGAGATGATGGATATCGCTTTGGTGGAAGTCGACTTTGACGATCCGACTACGAACGTGCGAGGACGTCGCGCCTTAGCAATCGCTAAACCAACTCCGAGAGGTTATTGACCACGCCGGAGCACGATCAACCTGACCACGAGGGTCTGTTTCCTGCGAGCAAACGAAGAACAAGCAAGAAACTAAGATAGCAATCTGGATATTGCGAATATAAGATGAAAGCTTTATTGATCAAGGTGGGGTTCTGTGACGCCTTTGTCTGGTCGTTGAACACAAACGAAGTACGCGAAGTTGCAGCTATGGCGAACTTTTAATCTAAACAAAACCCAAAGTCTAAACGGTGCCCTAAGGGCTGTATATATGGAGGAAGAGAGGGGGAATTTCGTGGCCCTTGGTGGAGGGGTCCGAAATCAACCCTATCTCTTGTTTCCCCACACATACGGACTCTAAAAATAGCCTATACTTATGTATTTCGAAATTACATGGGCCTGGCCCAATAAAAAGGTAACGTGATGAGGACATCAATACAATTGTTACACCCACAGCCCCTGCTGCTATACATACTGGACCAATTACTAGAGCTCGTGCACGCCAACTAAATTACCAGGTACTTTCGTTTTTTGGTAATGATTCTAATGTTCATGAGAATATGATGCTGCCTAAATTGGATACATTTGTTTTGCTTACAAATGAAGGGCCTAGCTTGGAGAAGGATGAACATTGGAGCAAGAACAAGCATGGAGATGATGGCATGCGCAAGGGGAACAAGAATGGAGTTACAAGTGATGATTTCAGGACTTTGAAGCCACCATAATGGGTGCATGAAGCCTTGGACGAAATATACAAGATGCCACTTCATAAATTTCGTCCCGAGGCTATTTTAGGTGCTGCATCACCTTATTATTGGGCCAGGCCCATGTAATTTCGAAATACATAAGTATAGGCTATTTTTAGAGTCCGTATGTGTGGGGAAACAAGAGATAGGGTTGATTTCGGACTCCTCCACCAAGGGCCACGAAATTCCCCCATCTTCCTCCATATATACAGCCCTTAGGGCATCGTTTAGACTTTGGGTTTTGTTTAGATTAAAAGTTCGCCATAGCTGCAACTTCGCGTACTTCGTTTGTGTTCAACGACCAGACAAAGGCGTCACAGAACCCCACCTTGATCAATAAAGCTTTCATCTTATATTCGCAATATCCAGATTGCAATCTCAGTTTCTTGCTTGTTCTTCGTTTGCTCGCAGGAAACAGACCCTCGTGGTCAGGTTGATCGTGCTCCGGCGTGGTCAATAACCTCTCGGAGTTGGTTTAGCGATTGCTAAGGCGCGACGTCCTCGCACGTTCGTAGTCGGATCGTCAAAGTCGACTTCCACCAAAGCGAAATCCACCATCTCATCGAAAGACGGGACACCTTTGCCTCTATCAAGTGGTATCAGAGCAAACTTGGCTAGCATGGAGATGGTGGAGAAGCTTTCTCTCACCACAAGACCACATCCACATCCTTACTACATCCAATGGTTCAACAACAGCGGCAAGGTTAAGGTAACACGTACTGTTCGTGTGCATTTTAGTATCTCTACATATGCTGATTATGTTGATTGTGATGTGGTACCTATGCAAGCATGTTCCTTATTACTTGGTAGACCATGGCAATTTGATAAAAATTCTGTACACCATGGTAGAAACAATCACTATACTCTTGTTCATAAGGATAAAAATATTACTTTGCTTCCTATGACTCCTGATTCCATTTTGAAAGATGATATTAATAGAGCTAATAAAGCAAAACAGGAGACGAATAAGAGTGAAAATCAGATTGTGGCAAAAGAATTTGAGCAACAAATGAAGCCTAATAATAAACCATCTAGTGTTGCTTCTGAAATTAAATTGAAAAGTGCATGTTTATTTGCCACCAAATCTGATATTGATGAGCTAGATTTCAGCAAATCTGTTTGCTATGCTTTTGTGTGCAAAGAGGCATTATTTTCATTCGAGGACGTGCCTTCCTCTTTGCCTCCTGCTGTCACTAACATTTTGCAGGAGTTCGCTGACGGCTTTCCACAAGACGTGCCACCGGGATTACCGCCTATTCGAGGGATTGAGCATCAGATTGACTTAATTCCCGGTGCTTCACTGCCAAACCGTGCACCATACCGTACCAATCCAGAGGAGACGAAGGAGATTATGCGTCAAGTACAAGAGCTTCTCGACAAAGGTTATATACGCGAATCCCTTAGTCCTTGTGCTGTTCCTATTATTCTAGTGCCGAAAAAGGATGGTACATCACGTATGTGTGTTGATTGTAGAGGCATTAATAATATTACTATTCGTTATCGTCATCCTATTCCTAGGCTAGATGATATGCTTGATGAATTGAGTGGCTCTACAATATTCTCCAAAGTTGATTTGCGTAGTGGATACCATCAAATTCGTATGAAATTGGGAGATGAATGGAAAACAGCATTCAAAACTAAGTTTGGATTATATGAGTGGTTAGTCATGCCTTTTGGGTTAACTAATGCGCCTAGTACTTTCATGAGACTAATGAACGAAGTTTTACGTGGTTTCATTGGACGATTTGTGGTAGTCTATTTTGATGATATACTGATTTGTAGCAGATCTTTGGAAGAACATTTGGAACATTTACGTGCTGTTTTTATTGCTCTACGTGATGCACGTTTGTTTGGTAACCTTGGGAAGTGCACCTTTTGCACCGACCGAGTATCTTTTCTTGGCTATGTTGTTACTCCACAGGGAATTGAAGTTGACAAAGCCAAGATTGAAGCTATTGAGAGTTGGCCGCAGCCCAAAACGGTCACACAAGTGAGGAGTTTTCTTGGCCTCGCTGGATTCTATAGGCGTTTTGTGAGAGATTTCAGCACCATTGCTGCACCTCTCAACGAGCTTACAAAGAAGGATGTGCCTTTTGTTTGGGGTACCGCACAGGAAGAAGCCTTCACGGTATTGAAAGATAAGTTGACACATGCTCCTTTACTCCAACTTCCTGATTTTAATAAGACTTTTGAGCTTGAATGTGATGCTAGTGGAATTGGATTAGGAGGTGTGTTATTACAAGATGGCAAACCTGTTGCATACTTTTCTGAAAAATTGAGTGGGCCTAGTCTGAATTATCCTACTTATGATAAAGAATTATATGCTCTTGTTTGGACTTTAGAAACATGGCAACATTATTTATGGCCCAAAGAATTTGTTATACATTCTGATCATGAATCTTTGAAACATATTAAAAGTCAAGCTAAACTGAATCGTAGACATGCTAAATGGGTTGAATTCATTGAGACTTTCCCTTATGTCATTAAACACAAGAAGGGAAAAGAAAATGTTATTGCTGATGCATTGTCTCGTCGCTATACTATGCTTTCACAACTTGACTTCAAAATATTTGGTTTGGAGACCATCAAAGATCAATATGTGCATGATGCTGATTTTAAAGATGTAATGCAGAATTGTAAAGAAGGAAGAATGTGGAACAAGTTTGTCGTTAACGATGGATTTGTGTTTCGTGCTAACAAGCTATGCATTCCAGCTAGCTCCGTTCGTCTTTTGTTGTTGCAGGAAGCGCATGGAGGAGGATTAATGGGACATTTTGGCGTGAAGAAGACGGAGGACGTACTTGCTACACATTTCTTTTGGCCAAAGATGAGACGGGATGTTGAGCGTTTTATTGCTCGATGCACTACATGTCAAAAAGCTAATTCACGACTCAATCCTCATGGTTTATATATGCCTTTGCCTGTACCTAGTGTTCCTTGGGAGGATATATCTATGGACTTTGTTTTAGGTTTACCTCGAACAAAGAAGGGGAGGGATAGCATATTTGTTGTCGTGGATAGATTCTCGAAAATGGCACACTTTATACCATGTCATAAAAGCGATGATGCTGTTAATGTTGCTGATTTGTTCTTTCGTGAAATTATTCGCTTGCATGGTGTGCCAAATACTATTGTTTCAGATCGTGATACTAAATTTCTTAGCCACTTTTGGAGATGTTTATGGGATAAGTTGGGGACTAAACTGCTTTTTAGTACTACTTGTCACCCCCAAACTGATGGACAAACTGAAGTAGTCAATAGAACGTTGTCTACTATGCTTAGGGCTGTTTTGAAGAATAATAAGAAAATGTGGGAGGAATGCTTGCCTCATATTGAATTTGCTTATAATCGCTCATTGCATTCTACTACTAAGATGTGCCCTTTTGAAGTTGTGTATGGTTTCCTACCTCGTGCACCTATTGATTTGTTGCCTCTTCCATCGTCGGAGAAGGTTAATTTTGATGCTACACAACGTGCTGAATTGATTTTAAAAATGCATGAGTTAACTAAGGAAAACATTGAGCGTATGAATGTTAAATATAAACTTGCTGGAGATAAGGGTAGAAAACATGTTGTGTTTGCACCTGGAGATCTTGTTTGGTTACATTTGCGTAAGGATAGATTTCCTGATTTGCGCAAATCAAAGCTAATGCCACGTGCTGATGGTCCCTTTAAGGTGTTAGAGAAAATAAATGATAATGCATATAAACTTGAGCTGCCTGCAGATTTTGGGGTTAGTCCCACTTTTAACATTGCAGATTTGAAGCCTTATTTGGGTGAGGAAGATGAACTTCCGTCGAGGACGACTTCATTTCAAGAAGGGGAGGATGATGAGGACATCAATACAATTGTTACACCCACAGCCCCTGCTGCTATACATACTGGACCAATTACTAGAGCTCGTGCACGCCAACTAAATTACCAGGTACTTTCGTTTCTTGGTAATGATTCTAATGTTCATGAGAATATGATGCTGCCTAAATTGGATACATTTGTTTTGCTTACAAATGAAGGGTCTAGCTTGGAGAAGGATGAACATTGGAGCAAGAACAAGCATGGAGATGATGGCATGCGCAAGGGGAACAAGAACGGAGTTACAAGTGATGATTTCAGGACTTTGAAGCCACCATAATGGGTGCATGAAGCCATGGACGAAATATACAAGATGCCACTTCATAAATTTCGTCCCGAGGCTATTTTAGGTGCTGCGTCACCTTATTATTGGGCCAGGCCCATGTAATTTCGAAATACATAAGTATATGCTATTTTTTCAGAGTGTGCTTTTCCCTTGTTTACGTGCCGCGCCGTGATTTTGTTGGTGTTCTAGGCTCGCGTCTCTAGCACAGTCTAGCCTAGGACCAGCACAGTACCGTCGTTGAGCGTTTATTCAACTTTGCATCTGTGAATTGATTATTGCTGACCCTTTTTGCTACCATAGTATAAGCCTTCCCAGCTCCACATACATCTACGTCGTGCGTTTGACTCTCCCTGGTAATCGCTCTATCCAAGCTTTGAGAGTTTTGACTACAACGGTTGCCGATCACCGCCTGTTGCTGGGTAAGAACTGGTAAGAATTTGAGTTTTGCTTGACGGATTTGTGACACCCACCACCACCACTTGTTCGTAGTCTGTAGGATCATATTCTTGTGTGTTTCTATTGCTGCTAACCATGCCAGGATCACAAGCCGACGAGATTGACTGGGAGAATTTATCGAACAAGGAGCTTCATGATAAGTTTCAGCAAATGATGACTGAACAGGTGCAAGATGTGCTGAACAATTTTGAAGAGGCCATGGAGAAGATCACTGGCCTTGAGAAGACGTTCGAAACAAAGCTCGATAGCAAGTTTAATGAATTGCTCGCGCGTCTTCCACCACCACCACCCGCTGCACCTAACGCACCTCTCCAACAACAACAACAACGACTACCTCCACGTCGCGAAGCAGACCTCCGCCGAGCAAGCCGTGTTCCTCTTGCGTTTGGCCAAACTGTTGGTGCTGCTGTTGATACTTCTGTGGCTCCTGCTGCTGATGCGGAGGAGGATGATTATGTGGGAGATTATGAGGATGAGGTTGATCAAAATCAACACTACGTGCAGCCACCTGTACCGCCACCAGCAGGTCGACCTCAGGTATATATTCGTAATGGTAGGCCTGCACCACCACCTCAGGTACGAGATGATGTCCATATTCCTAAACTGAAATTGAATATTCCACCATTTGAGGGTAGATATGTTCCTGATATATATCTTACTTGGGAGTTAGAAACTGAACAACGATTTACATGTTTACAATATCCTGAGGAGAGACGAGTTGCTGCTGCTGTTTGTGCTTTCACCAGTTTGGCATGTGTATGGTGGTCTGAACATTGTAGATTATATCCTATTCCAACTACTTGGGCTGCTTTGAAAACTGCTATGCGTACGCGTTGGGTTCCACCATATTATCAACGTGAATTGCTTCAAAAATTGCAGCGTTTAAGACAAGGGAAAAATTCTGTAGAAGAATATTATCAGGAATTACAAACTGGCATGATTAGATGTGGTATTGTTGAGGAGAATGAAGCTATGCTTGCACGTTTTCTGGGTGGATTAAATAGAGAGATTCAGACCATTCTAGACTATAAGGAGTATACTAATATCACTCGTTTATTCCATCTTGCTTGTAAAGCTGAACGTGAAGTGCAGGATCGACAAGCATTGGGGCGAACTAACTTTTCTGCAGGCCGACCTTCATCATGGACACCACGTGCATCTTCTACTTCAACTGCACCAGCACCTCGATCCGGTGCCACCTCTAGCCGTGATACAAGAAAACAGGCACAACCACCATTATCTGCCAAGAGCGCACCTGCGGGGCCTGCACAGCGTTCTTCTTCTTCCATGGCATCAACAGGGCACACAAGTGATATTATTTGTCGTCGTTGTAAGGGAGGAGGTCATTATGTGAGAGAATGCAAATCTCCGCGTGTGATGATTGCTACCGCGGATGGTGGATATGAGTCCGCTAGTGACTATGATGAGGAGACTTTGGCTCTTATTACACGTGAAGAACATGGTGGAGATGATTCTGATCATGAGACGCAATACATGGCTCCTGAAGACGCTGACAGGTATGAATGTTTAGTTGCTCAACGTGTTTTGAGTGTGCAGGTCACACAAGCTGAGCAAAATCAGAGGCACAATTTGTTCCATACCAAGGGAGTTGTGAAGGAACGTTCTGTGCGCGTCATCATAGACGGAGGGAGCTGCAACAACTTGGCTAGCATGGAGATGGTGGAGAAGCTTTCTCTCACCACAAGACCACATCCACATCCTTACTACATCCAATGGTTCAACAACAACGGCAAGGTTAAGGTAACACGTACTGTTCGTGTGCATTTTATATCTCTACATATGCTGATTATGTTGATTGTGATGTGGTACCTATGCAAGCATGTTCCTTATTACTTGGTAGACCATGGCAATTTGATAAAAATTCTGTACACCATGGTAGAAACAATCACTATACTCTTGTTCATAAGGATAAAAATATTACTTTGCTTCCTATGACTCCTGATTCCATTTTGAAAGATGATATTAATAGAGCTAATAAAGCAAAACAGGAGACGAATAAGAGTGAAAATCAGATTGTGGCAAAAGAATTTGAGCAACAAATGAAGCCTAATAATAAACCATCTAGTGTTGCTTCTGAAATTAAATTGAAAAGTGCATGTTTATTTGCCACCAAATCTGATATTGATGAGCTAGATTTCAGCAAATCTGTTTGCTATGCTTTTGTGTGCAAAGAGGCATTATTTTCATTCGAGGACGTGCCTTCCTCTTTGCCTCCTGCTGTCACTAACATTTTGCAGGAGTTCGCTGACGGCTTTCCACAAGACGTGCCACCGGGATTACCGCCTATTCGAGGGATTGAGCATCAGATTGACTTAATTCCCGGTGCTTCACTGCCAAACCGTGCACCATACCGTACCAATCCAGAGGAGACGAAGGAGATTATGCGTCAAGTACAAGAGCTTCTCGACAAAGGTTATATACGCGAATCCCTTAGTCCTTGTGCTGTTCCTATTATTCTAGTGCCGAAAAAGGATGGTACATCACGTATGTGTGTTGATTGTAGAGGCATTAATAATATTACTATTCGTTATCGTCATCCTATTCCTAGGCTAGATGATATGCTTGATGAATTGAGTGGCTCTACAATATTCTCCAAAGTTGATTTGCGTAGTGGATACCATCAAATTCGTATGAAATTGGGAGATGAATGGAAAACAGCATTCAAAACTAAGTTTGGATTATATGAGTGGTTAGTCATGCCTTTTGGGTTAACTAATGCGCCTAGTACTTTCATGAGACTAATGAACGAAGTTTTACGTGGTTTCATTGGACGATTTGTGGTAGTCTATTTTGATGATATACTGATTTGTAGCAGATCTTTGGAAGAACATTTGGAACATTTACGTGCTGTTTTTATTGCTCTACGTGATGCACGTTTGTTTGGTAACCTTGGGAAGTGCACCTTTTGCACCGACCGAGTATCTTTTCTTGGCTATGTTGTTACTCCACAGGGAATTGAAGTTGACAAAGCCAAGATTGAAGCTATTGAGAGTTGGCCGCAGCCCAAAACGGTCACACAAGTGAGGAGTTTTCTTGGCCTCGCTGGATTCTATAGGCGTTTTGTGAGAGATTTCAGCACCATTGCTGCACCTCTCAACGAGCTTACAAAGAAGGATGTGCCTTTTGTTTGGGGTACCGCACAGGAAGAAGCCTTCACGGTATTGAAAAATAAGTTGACACATGCTCCTTTACTCCAACTTCCTGATTTTAATAAGACTTTTGAGCTTGAATGTGATGCTAGTGGAATTGGATTAGGAGGTGTGTTATTACAAGATGGCAAACCTGTTGCATACTTTTCTGAAAAATTGAGTGGGCCTAGTCTGAATTATTCTACTTATGATAAAGAATTATATGCTCTTGTTCGGACTTTAGAAACATGGCAACATTATTTATGGCCCAACGAATTTGTTATACATTCTGATCATGAATCTTTGAAACATATTAAAAGTCAAGCTAAACTGAATCTTAGACATGCTAAATGGGTTGAATTCATTGAGACTTTCCCTTATGTCATTAAACACAAGAAGGGAAAAGAAAATGTTATTGCTGATGCATTGTCTCGTCGCTATACTATGCTTTCACAACTTGACTTCAAAATATTTGGTTTGGAGACCATCAAAGATCAATATGTGCATGATGCTGATTTTAAAGATGTAATGCAGAATTGTAAAGAAGGAAGAATGTGGAACAAGTTTGTCGTTAACGATGGATTTGTGTTTCGTGCTAACAAGCTATGCATTCCAGCTAGCTCCGTTCGTCTTTTGTTGTTGCAGGAAGCGCATGGAGGAGGATTAATGGGACATTTTGGCGTGAAGAAGACGGAGGACGTACTTGCTACACATTTCTTTTGGCCAAAGATGAGACGGGATGTTGAGCGTTTTATTGCTCGATGCACTACATGTCAAAAAGCTAATTCACGACTCAATCCTCATGGTTTATATATGCCTTTGCCTGTACCTAGTGTTCCTTGGGAGGATATATCTATGGACTTTGTTTTAGGTTTACCTCGAACAAAGAAGGGGAGGGATAGCATATTTGTTGTCGTGGATAGATTCTCGAAAATGGCACACTTTATACCATGTCATAAAAGCGATGATGCTGTTAATGTTGCTGATTTGTTCTTTCGTGAAATTATTCGCTTGCATGGTGTGCCAAATACTATTGTTTCAGATCGTGATACTAAATTTCTTAGCCACTTTTGGAGATGTTTATGGGCTAAGTTGGGGACTAAACTGCTTTTTAGTACTACTTGTCACCCCCAAACTGATGGACAAACTGAAGTAGTCAATAGAACGTTGTCTACTATTCTTAGGGCTGTTTTGAAGAATAATAAGAAAATGTGGGAGGAATGCTTGCCTCATATTGAATTTGCTTATAATCGTTCATTGCATTCTACTAAGATGTGCCCTTTTGAAGTTGTGTATGGTTTCCTACCTCGTGCACCTATTGATTTGTTGCCTCTTCCATCTTCGGAGAAGGTTAATTTTGATGCTAAACAACGTGCTGAATTGATTTTAAAAATGCATGAGTTAACTAAGGAAAACATTGAGCGTATGAATGCTAAATATAAACTTGCTGGAGATAAGGGTAGAAAACATGTTGTGTTTGCACCTGGAGATCTTGTTTGGTTACATTTGCGTAAGGATAGATTTCCTGATTTGCGCAAATCAAAGCTAATGCCACGTGCTGATGGTCCCTTTAAGGTGTTAGAGAAAATAAATGATAATGCATATAAACTTGAGCTGCCTGCAGATTTTGGGTTAGTCCCACTTTTAACATTGCAGATTTGAAGCCTTATTTGGGTGAGGAAGATGAACTTCCGTCGAGGACGACTTCATTTCAAGAAGGGGAGGATGATGAGGACATCAATACAATTGTTACACCCACAGCCCCTGCTGCTATACATACTGGACCAATTACTAGAGCTCGTGCACGCCAACTAAATTACCAGGTACTTTTGTTTCTTGGTAATGATTCTAATGTTCATGAGAATATGATGCTGCCTAAATTGGATACATTTGTTTTGCTTACAAATGAAGGGCCTAGCTTGGAGAAGGATGAACATTGGAGCAAGAACAAGCATGGAGATGATGGCATGCGCAAGGGGAACAAGAATGGAGTTACAAGTGATGATTTCAGGACTTTGAAGCCACCATAATGGGTGCATGAAGCCTTGGACGAAATATACAAGATGCCACTTCATAAATTTCGTCCCGAGGCTATTTTAGGTGCTGCATCACCTTATTATTGGGCCAGGCCCATGTAATTTCGAAATAGATAAGTATAGGCTATTTTTAGAGTCCGTATGTGTGGGGAAACAAGAGATAGGGTTGATTTCGGACTCCTCCACCAAGGGCCACGAAATTCCCCCCTCTTCCTCCATATATACAGCCCTTAGGGCATCGTTTAGACTATGGGTTTTGTTTAGATTAAAAGTTCGCCATAGCTGCAACTTCGCGTACTTCGTTTGTGTTCAACGACCAGACAAAGGCGTCACAGAACCCCACCTTGATCAATAAAGCTTTCATCTTATATTCGCAATATCCAGATTGCAATCTTAGTTTCTTGCTTGTTCTTCATTTGCTCGCAGGAAACAGACCCTCGTGGTCAGGTTGATCGTGCTCCGGCGTGGTCAATAACCTCTCGGAGTTGGTTTAGCGATTGCTAAGGCGCGACGTCCTCGCACGTTCGTAGTCGGATCGTCAAAGTCGACTTCCACCAAAGCGAAATCCACCATCTCATCGAAAGACGGGACACCTTTGCCTCTATCATGACGCAACACCTATAATAGCCTCGGGACGAAATTTATCAAGTGGCATCTTGTATATTTCGTCCATGGCTTCATGCACCCATTATGGTGGCTTCAAAGTCCTGAAATCATCACTTGTAACTCCGTTCTTGTTCCCCTTGTGCATGGCATCATCTCCATGCTTGTTCTTGCTCCAATGTTCATCCTTCTCCAAGCTAGGCCCTTCATTTGTAAGCAAAACAAATGTATCCAATTTAGGCAGCATCATATTCTCATGAACATTAGAATCATTACCAAGAAACGAAAGTACCTGATAATTTAATTGGCGTGCGCGAGCTCTAGTAATTGGTCCCGTATATGTAGCAGTAGGGGCTGTGGGTGTAACAATGGTATTGATGTCCTCATCACAAACAGATCTCAGACTTAGTGAAATTAACACTTGTCTGGAATCAGGAGTCATAGGAAGCAAAGTAATATTTTTATCCTTATGAACAAGAGTATAGTGATTGTTTCTACCATGGTGTACAGAATTTTTATCAAATTGCCATGGTCTACCAAGTAATAAGGAACATGCTTGCATAGGTACCACATCACAATCAACATAATCAGCATATGTAGAGATACTAAGATGCACACGAACAGTACGTGTTACCTTAACCTTGCCGCTGTTGTTGAACCATTGGATGTAGTAAGGATGTGGATGTGGTCTTGTGGTGAGAGAAAGCTTCTCCACCATCTCCATGCTAGACAAGTTGTTGCAGCTCCCTCCGTCTATGATGACGCGCACAGAACGTTCCTTCACAACTCCCTTGGTATGGAACAAATTGTGCCTCTGATTTTGCTCAGCTTGTGTGATCTGCACACTCAAAACACGTTGAGCAACTAAACATTCATACCTGTCAGCGTCTTCAGGAGCCATGTATTGCGTCTCATGATCAGAATCATCTCCACCATGTTCTTCACGTGTAATAAGAGCCAAAGTCTCCTCATCATAGTCACTAGCAGACTCATATCCACCATCCGCGGTAGCAATCATCACACGCGGAGATTTGCATTCTCTCGCATAATGACCTCCTCCCTTACAACGACGACAAATAATATCACTTGTGTGCCCTATTGATGCCATGGAAGAAGAAGAACGCTGTGCAGGCCCCGCAGGTGCGCTCTTGGCAGATAATGGTGGTTGT
>NW_021176083.1:0-730 GCF_002162155.2 Triticum dicoccoides
GCGTGCCGCCTCTTCGGACATGCCACAACACCACCCCGCATGTATGAGGGCCCGGTACGACGCTCCGGTGGCATTGCTACCCCCCAGGGCCCCCGTCCCGGCTAACCCTGTAGCGTTTGACCACGGGATCTAGCCCTTTGACTTTGCACGGACGGGCTTTGGCCAGTGGACCTCTCCACCCGGTTGTGTTAGGTCGGCCCAGAGGAACACTTTGGAGCAACATCCGGGCCAAACCCACAGCTACATCCACTCCGTGTAGACCCGACGCGTCCGTTTCCCCCCTCCAGGTGCCGGCGGCGGCGGCGTCCGTGAGGGGGGGGGGGCACACCCCGGAGACGCGTGCTGGGCGTTTGCAACCGCCTCAACACTTCTAGATTTGTGAAAGGCCGCCTACGCAAGATTTGACGGTATGCTAGCCCCCGGAGGCCGCCGGCCACAGTCGTAGACGTGCGAAGAGCAATCCGCGTAGAGGGAAGTGTTCAGATACTTCTCCATCACAAAAAATTATGAAAAATTACCATCAGTCCTATTGCACATGTGCCCACGTTGTGTAAAAAACTCATGATTTTATCGCGCTCCAAGTATTTAATAATATTCACGCTGCATCGTTACCGCAGAACGTCTACTACCGTTTCATTGCCGTCCGTGAGGGGGGCCGCAACCCGGAGACGCGTGCCGCCTCTTCGGACATGCCACAACACCACCCCGCATGTATGAGGGCCCGGTACGA
>NW_021176084.1:0-1346 GCF_002162155.2 Triticum dicoccoides
TCGTACCGGGCCCTCATACATGCGGGGTGGTGTTGTGGCATGTCCGAAGAGGCGGCACGCGTCTCCGGGTTGCGGCCCCCCTCACGGACGGCAATGAAACGGTAGTAGACGTTCTGCGGTAACGATGCAGCGTGAATATTATTAAATACTTGGAGCGCGATAAAATCATGAGTTTTTTACACAACGTGGGCACATGTGCAATAGGACTGATGGTAATTTTTCATAATTTTTTGTGATGGAGAAGTATCTGAACACTTCCCTCTACGCGGATTGCTCTTCGCACGTCTACGACTGTGGCCGGCGGCCTCCGGGGGCTAGCATACCGTCAAATCTTGCGTAGGCGGCCTTTCACAAATCTAGAAGTGTTGAGGCGGTTGCAAACGCCCAGCACGTGTCTCCGGGGTGTGCCCCCCCCTCACGGACGCCGCCGCCGCCGGCACCTGGAGGGGGGAAACGGACGCGTCGGGTCTACACGGAGTGGATGTAGCTGTGGGTTTGGCCCGGATGTTGCTCCAAAGTGTTCCTCTGGGCCGACCTAACACAACCGGGTGGAGAGGTCCACTGGCCAAAGCCCGTCCGTGCAAAGTCAAAGGGCTAGATCCCGTGGTCAAACGCTACAGGGTTAGCCGGGACGGGGGCCCTGGGGGGTAGCAATGCCACCGGAGCGTCGTACCGGGCCCTCATACATGCGGGGTGGTGTTGTGGCATGTCCGAAGAGGCGGCACGCATCTCCGGGTTGTGGCCCCCCCTTACGAACGGCAATGAAACGGTAGTAGACGTTCTGCGGTAACGATGCAGCGTGAATATTATTAAATACTTGGAGCGCGATAAAATCATGAGTTTTTTACACAACGTGGGCACATGTGCTATAGGACTGATGGTAATTTTTCATAATTTTTTGTGATGGAGAAGTATCTGAACACTTCCCTCTACGCGGATTGCTCTTCGCACGTCTACGACTGTGGCCGGCGGCCTCCGAGGGCTAGCATACCGTCAAATCTTGCGTAGGCGGCCTCTCACAAATCTAGAAGTGTTGAGGCGGTTGCAAACGCCCAGCACGCGTCTCCGGGGTGTGCCCCCCCCCTCACGGACGCCGCCGCCGCCGGCACCTGGAGGGGGGAAACGGACGCGTCGGGTCTACACGGAGTGGATGTAGCTGTGGGTTTGGCCCGGATGTTGCTCCAAAGTGTTCCTCTGGGCCGACCTAACACAACCGGGTGGAGAGGTCCACTGGTCAAAGCCCGTCCGTGCAAAGTCAAAGGGCTAGATCCCGTGGTCAAACGCTACAGGGTTAGCCGGGACGGGGGCCCTGGGGGGTAGCAATGCCACCGGAGCGTCGTACCGGG
>NW_021176085.1:0-600 GCF_002162155.2 Triticum dicoccoides
CGTCGCCCGCGCCGGCCCCTTGCCCGACGCCCGCCGCCCCGGCCCGCCGTCGCCGTCGCCCGCGTCTCCTACACCAAGCGCGCGCCCACTGCCCCGTCGCCATCCTCGCTGCCGACTCCACGGTCCTCCTCTGGTCCGGCCGGCGCCCTAGCTAGCATTTTTTTCATATATATGCTTTTTTTCATATATATGCTTGTTTTATATATATATGTATATATATGTTCTCTGTGTATATATCTATGTTCATGTATATATGCAAAAGATAGTTTTTTAGAAAAATTAGGATTTTTTTCTGTTCATTGATTTTTTTTGGTGATATTAATTATTGTAAATATGAAAATGTTTGTATATTCATATGAACAAATGAATTAGAAGAGGGAGAAGAAGAGGGGGTCGAGAGGGGGTCTAGGGTCGCCGAGGGGTCGAGGGTCGTCGAACATGAGAAGAGGAAGAGGATAAAAAAAGAAGAGGAATAAGAAAAGAAAAAAGAGGAGAAGAAAGAATAGAGGAGATCTTCTCCTCTATTCTTTCTTCTCCTCTTTTTTTTCGTCTTCTTCCTCTTTTTTTTATCGGGAACAAGGGTCGTCGAGGGTCGCCGAG
>NW_021176086.1:0-1607 GCF_002162155.2 Triticum dicoccoides
ATTTGTGAGAGGCCGCCTACACAAGATTTGACGGTATGCTAGCCCCCGGAGGCCGCCGGCCACAGTCGTAGACGTGCGAAGAGCAATCCGCGTAGAGGGAAGTGTTCAGATACTTCTCCATCACAAAAAATTATGAAAAATTACCATCAGTCCTATAGCACATGTGCCCACGTTGTGTAAAAAACTCATGATTTTATCGCGCTCCAAGTATTTAATAATATTCACGCTGCATCGTTACCGCAGAACGTCTACTACCGTTTCATTGCCGTCCGTGAGGGGGGCCACAACCCGGAGACGCGTGCCGCCTCTTCGGACATGCCACAACACCACCCCGCATGTATGAGGGCCCGGTACGACGCTCCGGTGGCATTGCTACCCCCCAGGGCCCCCGTCCCGGCTAACCCTGTAGCGTTTGACCACGGGATCTAGCCCTTTGACTTTGCACGGACGGGCTTTGACTAGTGGACCTCTCCACCCGGTTGTGTTAGGTCGGCCCAGAGGAACACTTTGGAGCAACATCCGGGCCAAACCCACAGCTACATCCACTCCGTGTAGACCCGACGCGTCCGTTTCCCCCCTCCAGGTGCCGGCGGCGGCGGCGTCCGTGAGGGGGGGGCACGCCCCGGAGACGCGTGCTGGGCGTTTGCAACCGCCTCAACACTTCCAAATTTGTGAGAGGCCGCCTACGCAAGATTTGACGGTATGCTAGCCCCCGGAGGCCGCCGACCATAGTCGTAGACGTGCGAAGAGCAATCCGCGTAGAGGGAAGTGTTCAGATACTTCTCCATCACAAAAAATTACGAAAAATTACCATCAGTCCTATAGCACATGTGCCCACGTTGTGTAAAAAACTCATGATTTTATCACGCTCCAAGTATTTAATAATATTCACGCTGCATCGTTACCGCAGAACGTCTACTACCGTTTCATTGCCGTCCGTGAGGGGGGCCACAACCCGGAGACCCGTGCCGCCTCTTCGGACATGCCACAACACCACCCCGCATGTATGAGGGCCCGGTACGACGCTCCGGTGGCATTGCTACCCCCCAGGGCCCCCGTCCCGGCTAACCCTGTAGCGTTTGACCACGGGATCTAGCCCTTTGACTTTGCACGGACGGGCTTTGACCAGTGGACCTCTCCACCCGGTTGTGTTAGGTCGGCCCAGAGGAACACTTTGGAGCAACATCCGGTCCAAACCCACAGCTACATCCACTCCGTGTAGACCCGACGCGTCCGTTTCCCCCCTCCAGGTGCCGGCGGCGGCGGCGTCCGTGAGGGGGGGGGGGCACGCCCCGGAGACGCGTGCTGGGCGTTTGCAACCGCCTCAACACTTCCAAATTTGTGAGAGGCCGCCTACGCAAGATTTGACGGTATGCTAGCCCCCGGAGGCCGCCGGCCACAGTCGTAGACGTGCGAAGAGCAATCCGCGTAGAGGGAAGTGTTCAGATACTTCTCCATCACAAAAAATTATGAAAAATTACCATCAGTCCTATAGCACATGTGCCCACGTTGTGTAAAAAACTCATGATTTTATCGCGCTCCAAGTATTTAATAATATTCACGCTGCATCGTTACCGCAGAACGTCTACTACCGTTTCATTGCCGTC
>NW_021176087.1:0-838 GCF_002162155.2 Triticum dicoccoides
GGTTGATCGTGCTCCGGCGTGGTCAATAACCTCTCGGAGTTGGTTTAGCGATTGCTAAGGCGCGACGTCCTCGCACGTTCGTAGTCGGATCGTCAAAGTCGACTTCCACCAAAGCGATATCCATCATCTCATCGAAAGACGGGACACCTTTGCCCCTATCAAGTGGTATCAGATTTCCAGGTTGCTCGGTGAGATTTTACAGTTTTTCGTAGTTTAGATCGAGTCTGTTCTTCATACCTACAGTCCACGAAAAAGCCACAAAAAAAATTAGGGTTAGTTCATCATATCCGAACCAATCTGAGCCTTTGCATAATCTTTTTAGGGTTTTGCTTTGTTGAATTTGCGGTTGCATCGTCGTGTCTAGTTGCTGGTCTTAGAGTCTAGTCTTTTAGAGTTTCGAGTTCTGGTCATAAGTTGTCACACCGCCGCCGCACCATCATCATCACCCCTGTCATCTACCACCACCGCTTATCCGCCACCGCTTCGAATCCGTATCCATATACCACCACAGCTGTCATATACCACCACCGCTGCCATCTACCACCATATATCCACCACCAATCCGAGTTCTTGTCATATTAGGTTTGTTTTCGAGATCCATCTAGTTTCCGATTCGTGTTTCCTTGCCGGAGTAGGTTTCGGAAAAAAAAAATTCGAAAACGCATTTTTCGAAAAAATTTCTGGCTATCCTATTTTTAGGTGTTTCTGAGTGTTTTGAGACAGGTGCCATTATAGGAAGTTTTTTTTGACCCGTTTCCAGTTTTTGGGTCCGGGCAGTCAAAAAAAAAATTGGTCAAAAAAAATTTCGTGCCCATCCTGTCAGTTTGAGCTAAGAAGA
>NW_021176088.1:0-2314 GCF_002162155.2 Triticum dicoccoides
AAAGCTAAACACTTCTCCCATGACAAGAAATATCAATCTAGTAGGCCAAACCAAACTGATAAGTCGAAGAGACTTGCAAAGATAACTCAATCATACATAAAAGAATTCAGAGAAGATTCCAATATTATTCATAGATAAACTTGATCATAAACCCACAATTCATCGGATCTCGACAAACACACCGCAAAAAGAGATTACATCAAATAGATCTCCACAAGAGAGGGGGAGAACATTGTATTGAGATCCAAAAAGAGAGAAGAAGCCTTCTAGCTAATAACTATGGACCCGCAGGTCCGTGGTAAACTACTCTCAACTCATTGGAGAGGCTATGGTGTTGATGTAGAAGGCTCCAAGATGGGATCTCGCAGATACAGAAGGTTACGGCGGTGGAAATTGTGTTTCATGGTGCTCCTGGATATTTTCAGGGTCTGTGGATATATATAGGAGGAAGAAGTACGTCGGTGGACGCCCGATTGACCCACGAGACAGGGGGTGCACCCTACAGGGGGGGCTCCTATCTCGTGGGGTCCTCGGAGCTTTCTTAACTTGCACTCCAGGCTCTCCGGATCAGATTTGTTCCAAAAATAACGCTCCCGAAGGTTTCAATCCGTTTGGACTCCGTTTGATATTCCTTTTCTTCGAAATACTGAAATAGGCAAAAAAAAACAACAATATGGGCTGGGCCTCCGGTTAGTAGGTTAGTCCCAAAAATGATATAGATATGTAGAATAAAGCCCATAAACATCCAAAAGGGGTAATATAATAGCATGGAACAATAAAAAATTATAGATACGTTGGAGACGTATCAAGCATCCCCAAGCTTAATTCCTGCTCGTCATCGAGTAGGTAAATGATAAAAAGAGAATTTTTGATGTGGAATGCTACCTAGCATAATTCATAATGTAATTTTCTTCATTGTGGCATTAATGTTCAGATCCAAATGAATACAAAATAAAAGTTCATAATGACATAAGAAATAGTAATACTTCAAGCATACTAATCAAGGTAATCATGTCTTCTCAGAGTAACATGACTAAAGAAAGTTATCCCTACAAAATCATATAGTCTGGTTGTTGCTCTATCTTCATCACACAAAGTATTTAATCATGCACAACCCCGATGACAAGCCAAGAAATTGTTTCATACTTTAATAATCTCAAATTCTTTCAACTTTCACGCAATACATGAGCGTGAGCCATGGACATAGCACTATATGTGGAATAGAATGGTGGTTGTGGAGAAGAAAAAAAGGAGAAGATAGTCTCACATCAACTAGGCGTATCAACGGACTATGGAGATGCCCATTAATAGATGTCAATGTGAGTGAGTAGGAATTGCCATGCAACGGATGCACTAGAGCTATAAATATATGAAAGCTCAACAAAAGAAACTAAGTGGGTGTGCATCCAACTCGCTTGCTCACGAAGACCTAGGGCACTTTTGAGGAAGCCCATCATTGGAATATACAAGCCAAGTTCTATAATGAAAAATTCCCACTAGTATATGAAAGTGACAACATATGAGACTCTCTATCATGAAGATCATGGTGCTATTTGAAGCACAAGTGTGGAAAAAGAGATAGTAGCATTGTCCCTTCTCTCTTTTTCTCTCATTTTATTTTTTTTCTTTTTTTTTCTCTTTTTTTTCTTTGGCCTTATTCTTTTTTTTTGCCTTTCTATTTGAAGCACAAGTCCGAAGTCTCATCCCGACTTGTGGGGGAATCATAGCCTTCATCATCCTTTCCTCACGAGGACAATGCTCTAAAAATGAAGATCATCACACTTTTATGGATTTACAACTCAAAGCTAGAACAAGATATGACTCTATATGAATGCTTCCGGCGGTGTACCTGGATATGCAATGAATCAAGAGCGACATGTATGAAAATTATGAAGGTGGCCTTTCCACAAATACGATGTCAACTACATGATCATGCAAAGAGCAATATGACAAAAGCAATGTGTGTCAGAACAGAACGGTGGAAAGTTGCATGGCAATATATCTCGGAATGGCTATGGAAATGCCATAATAGATAGGTATGGTGGTTGTTTTGAGGAAGATAAATAAAGGGTTTATGGTACCGGCGAAAATTGCGCGGCACAAGAGAGGCTAGCAATGGTGGAAGGGTGAAAGGGTGCGTATAATCCATGGACTCAACATTAGTCAAAAGAACTCATATACTTATTGCAAAAATTTAGAAGTCATCAAAAATCAAAGCACTACGCGCAAGCTCCTAGGGGGATAGATTGGTAGGAAAAGACCATCGCTCGTCCCCGACCGCCACTCATAAGGAAGACAATCAATAAATAAAATT
>NW_021176089.1:0-785 GCF_002162155.2 Triticum dicoccoides
TTCCGATCAGACTCGGTATCCCGGTACAACAAGACATTTCGACAGGGTAAAACTAAACCAGCAACACCGCCCGAATGTGCCGACAAATCCCGATAGGAGCTGCACATATCTCTTTCTCAGGGCACACTCAGATGAGCAATCCGTACAACTAAAACCAAACCTCGAGTTTCCCCGAGGGGGCGCTGCACAGGGCTCTAGTTCGGACCAACACTCAGAGGAGCACTGGCCCAGGGGGGGGGGGTTAAAAAAAATGATGACCCTTGAGTCTGCAGAACCCAAGGGAAAGAAAAGGCTAGGTGGCAAATGGTAAAACCAATGTTGGGCATTGCTGGAGAAGCTTTACTTAAGGCAAACTGTCAAGGGGTTCCCATTATAGCCCAACCGTGTAAGGAACGCAAAATCCGGGAACATAACACCGATATGACGGAAACTAGGGCGGCAAGAGTGGAACAAAACACCAGGCATAAGGCCGAGCCTTCCACCCTTTACCAAGTATATAGATGCATTAATTAAATAAGATATATTGTGATATCCCAACAAGTAAACATGTTCCAACAAGGAACAACATCTCCACGTTCCAACAAGGAACAAACTCCAATCTTCACCTGCAACTAACAACGCTATAAGAGGGGCTGAGCAAAGCGGTAACATAGCCAATCAACGGTTTGCTAGGACATGGTGGGTTAGAGGTTTGACATGGCAATTTGGGAGGCTGACAAGCAAATGGTAGGCATCGTAGCATTGGCATAGCAAAAGAGCGAGCAAACTAGCATAGCAAAGATAGT
>NW_021176090.1:0-1693 GCF_002162155.2 Triticum dicoccoides
CTTGCACCGCCGGTGCGAACCGAGTCAAAGTGGCCCAGTGGTCAGCACGGGTATTGAAGAGCTCTAACCTCAAGGCCCGATTTTCACGGTCCTTATCCTCGAGCATCTCAGCAGTGGTGCGAGTCCGTGAATCCTCCTGAGTGGGGTCAGCATAAATAGCCTGGAGATACCCTTGTGCTCCCGGAAGTGATCCTGGCATATACCGGAAATCAGAGTCCCGAAATATACCAGATCTGACTCGCATAATGGTCATCATAGAGTAGGCGGCGTCCTGCACAGCCATCTCAATAGTAATCCCGAGTCCATAGGAGCAGTGAAGAGGCTCGGTGGATCCAGGATAAGATGGAAATATCCTGACAGTGCAGAGATACTGGCTTTGATTAAAGTCTCGGAATTGCTCTTCGACCGTGTACTCAGGATACCAGCGGTATCCAGCCTCAGTCATTACCCTAACCAACTTGGCAGTATGGCCGGGTACATCTAGGCATCGAGTCAGGCGAACCACTTGATTGAGGTCGCGAGTGGCCATTTGAAAGCACAATCATAATGCAAAGGCATTAGAATTTCTAGCAAAATTTCGGCAGCATAACAGTTGTAAATGCTCAAGAAGGATTTGAGACATTTGACAAAGGATTTCATACACACTCAACATCATCATATCAAAGTTCTGAGACCATCCTAGCAACATAATGTGGTAAAAGAACTGAACTAGGCTTGTATCCATCATACCTATAAGGTACTACTGATTAGTAACACGTGATCCTGATAGAGAGTATAGATCCTAATTCCTTAACCCCCGGTGGAAGAATGGACTGACTCAGATCAGAATGTCATAAGATACAGGAGTAAAAAGAGCCTTACGTTCCAACCGACAAACAATTCCCCTACATATAACTAAAGAATTTCTAGACTCAACATCGACCAGTTTGGCTTGAAGAACCTACAGGCAGTCCTGCTCTGATGCCAACGCTGTCAGGACCCCGACTCGATGTCACATCGATCTAGCCGGTAACACCTCATATCACTTTGCGGCCTCACGCACGGTATCCCCACGGGTGTCGCCTTACCTCTGCCCGGGACCGTTTGCGCCTTTTGGCTCACGTATATGATGGTGTCGCTAGCATCCATATGATAAAGAGCCCGGGCTGACATGACTAGTCGTAAACCCAAAGTGGCACAGACTTACAGGGACAGGCATCCATGACCCAGCTTCGAACGTGTCGGTCATCAGCAAGTGGGTCCGGGCTGTAGCACTGGGCTAGCAGGACTCCGGTAAACCGGGCTGTAGCGGGCTAGCAGGACTCCGGTACTCAAAGCGTGACATTTCCCCGAAGGGACAGACACATGAACGAAGAAGGACACATGCCGGCCAGCCTAAGTGTTCCAGAGCAGTAGCAAGCTACCATGGCTCAGCGGTAACACTAGGAGACATTTCCCGGTAAGAGAGGCTACTAAAGATAAACAACTAGATAGTCAGATCCCACACATACCAAGCATTTCAATCATACACACAATATGCTCGATATGTGCAAATACAACGAAGCATCACAACATGACTCTACGACACAAGTACTTTATTTAAGGCTCAGGGAGCCATACATAACTTACACAAAGGTACGGGTCTCACGACCCAACATACAAGTCATACAGTCATACAAACCAGCAGCGGAAGTAACTTGTCTGAGTACAGACA
>NW_021176091.1:0-875 GCF_002162155.2 Triticum dicoccoides
CAAAGCCCCTTTGAATTTATTTTCAATTTGGAATAGATCATCATGCATATTTTATTTTCTTGCATTTTGGTCGATCCTAGAAATTTCACGCAACTCAAGGACCCTTGGAGAGAGTTGGAGATTTCGTTATTTTCATATTTGAGAGTTTTCTCGAATTGAAAAGAGGATCATTTGATTTATTTATTTCATCTTCAATTATTTTCCGTTATCAAAAATATAAGAGAGGGAATAATATGACTTTCCCAAATTTAGGAAAATGAAGATTTAATAAATAGATCAAATTTTGTTTGCCGGAGTTTTATTTGCATTTTATTCGGATAGGGAAAATGCGCGTTTTTGAAAATTTTATTTTAGGCCCCGAGTAAAGTTCATTTTGTTCGACTCATTTTTTAGGAGTCGGGGAAAATTTACTTTATTAAATTTTGGAGTTCGTTTAGATTTTCTTTTATTTATTTCTCTGCGCGCGAGACCGTTAAAAAAAAAATCGCAGCGCCTTGGGCCAAAGGCCCAAGCCGCTAGCCGCCGGCCGGCCAAGAGGCCATAGCGCGCGTGCACCAGGGAGCCGCCGCTTCCTTCTTTTGCCTAGTCCTAGTAGGACTCTTGTCCTATGTTCGTTTATTCCGTATCTATTTCTAGATCTTTTCCTCTTGTTTCCTAATCCTAATCTATTTCTTGTCCCCTACCCCAAGCAAAATCCTCCCCTCCCCAATATAAATACCCAAGCACCCCCCCCTCTAAACACATCAAACCAACACCTCTCCTCTCCTCTCCGCCGCCCCACGCCGCGCCGCCACACCCCACGCCGCGCCGCCGCACCACCCAAGCCGCGCCTCACCCCGCGCCTCTCACCTGCGCCGCCGCCCTTGTGCATCGCC
>NW_021176092.1:0-1107 GCF_002162155.2 Triticum dicoccoides
GGCGTTGGGCGCGGCGGCGATGCACAAGGGCGGCGGCGCGGGTGAGAGGCGCGGGGTGAGACGCGGCTTGGGTGGTGCGGCGGCGCGGCGTGGGTGTGGCGGCGCGGCGTGGGGCGGCGGAGAGGAGAGGAGAGGTGTTGGTTTGATGTGTTTAGAGGGGGGGGGTGCTTGGGTATTTATATTGGGGAGGGGAGGGTTTTGCTTGGGGTAGGGGACAAGAAATAGATTAGGATTAGGAAACAAGAGGAAAAGATCTAGAAATAGATACGGAATAAACGAACATAGGACAAGAGTCCTACTAGGACTAGGCAAAAGAAGGAAGCGGCGGCTCCCTGGTGCACGCGCGCTATGGCCTCTTGGCCGGCCGGCGGCTAGCGGCTTGGGCCTTTGGCCCAAGGCGCTGCGAATTTTTTTTTTACGGTCTCGCGCGCAGAAAAATAAATAAAAGAAAATCTAAACGAACTCCAAAATTAATAAAGTAAAATTTCCCCGACTCCTAAAAATGAGCCGAACAAAATGAACTTTTCTCCGGACCTAAAAGCAAATTTTTGAAAACACGCATTTTTTTCCCTATCCAAATAAAATGCGAATAAAACTCCGGCAAACAAAATTTGATCTATTTATTAAATCTTCATTTTCCTAAATTTGGGAAAGTCATATTATTCCCTCTCTTATATTTTTGATAACGGAAAATAATTGAAGATGAAATAAATAAATCAAATGATCCTCTTTTCAATTCGAGAAAACTCTCAAATATGAAAATAACGAAATCTCCAACTCTCTCCAAGGGTCCTTGAGTTGCGTGAAATTTCTAGGATCGACCAAAATGCAAGAAAATAAAATATGCATGATGATCTATTCCAAATTGAAAATAAATTCAAAGGGGCTTTGAATTTAATTCTTCGAAACTCCCAACTCATATTTCATATAATTTGAAGAAGTCATTTTATCTTCTCTCGTGAAAATCATTGAGTCGCATAAAGTTTCAGAATTGGGATATTTCCAAATGAAATTCAAATATTCTCAACACCCCTTGTCATTTAAATAAATGGAAGAAGTCATGTCATCTTCTCTCCGGGGTTTTGTGATGAAAAGAATTTGAATTCA
>NW_021176094.1:0-1219 GCF_002162155.2 Triticum dicoccoides
GCTGGGTAAGAACTGGTAAGAATTTGAGATTTGCTTGACGGATTTGTGACACCCACCACCACCACTTGTTCGTAGTCTGTAGGATCATATTCTTGTGTGTTTCTGTTGCTGCTAACCATGCCAGGATCACAAGCCGACGAGATTGACTGGGAGAATTTATCGAACAAGGAGCTTCATGATAAGTTTCAGCAAATGATGACTGAACAGGTGCAAGATGTGCTGAACAATTTTGAAGAGGCCATGGAGAAGATCACTGGCCTTGAGAAGACGTTCGAAACAAAGCTCGATAACAAGTTTAATGAATTGCTCGCGCATCTTCCACCACCACCACCCGCTGCACCTAACGCACCTCTCCAACAACAACAACAACGACTACCTCCACGTCGCGAAGCAGACCTCCGCCGAGCAAGCCGTGTTCCTCTTGCGTTTGGCCAAACTGTTGGTGCTGCTGTTGATACTTCTGTGGCTCCTACTGCTGATGCGGAGGAGGATGATTATGTGGGAGATTATGAGGATGAGGTTGATCAAAATCAACACTACGTGCAGCCACCTGTACCACCACCAGCAGGTCGACTTCAGGTATATATTCGTAATGGTAGGCCTGCACCACCACCTCAGGTACGAGATGATGTCCATATTCCTAAACTGAAATTGAATATTCCACCATTTGAGGGTAGATATGTTCCTGATATATTTCTTACTTGGGAGTTAGAAATTGAACAACGATTTACATGTTTACAATATCCTGAGGAGAGGCGAGTTGCTGCTGCTGTTTGTGCTTTCACTAGTTTTGCATGTGTATGGTGGTCTGAACATTGTAGATTATATCCTATTCCAACTACTTGGGCTGCTTTGAAAACTGCTATGCGTACGCATTGGGTTCCACCATATTATCAACGTGAATTGCTTCAAAAATTGCAGCGTTTAAGACAAGGGAAAAATTCTGTAGAAGAATATTATCAGGAATTACAAACTGGCATGATTAGATGTGGTATTGTTGAGGAGAATGAAGCTATGCTTGCACGTTTTCTGGGTGGATTAAATAGAGAGATTCAGACCATTCTAGACTATAAGGAGTATACTAATATCACTCATTTATTCCATCTTGCTTGTAAAGCTGAACGTGAAGTGCAGGATCGACAAGCATTGGGGCGAACTAACTTTTCTGCAGGCCGACCTTCATCATGGACACCACGTGCATCTTCTACTTCAACTGCAC
>NW_021176095.1:0-1242 GCF_002162155.2 Triticum dicoccoides
CCTTTTCAGTATTTAAAGAAATAAAAAAATGATAAAAATGTCAAAAAAATAAAAGAAAATAAGTTTGCCATGTCATATGTGGTCTAGTTGTTGGGAAAATTTACAAATATAAATTTCGACTTTATTTGCAAAATATCTCTGGAAATTTGTAAAATGGGCATAACTTTTGCATACGAACTCGGATTAAAAAGTTTTATATATGAAAAATCATCTACTCGAAAAGTTACATCTGAATTTAACTAGGGCAACCACGTTAAACATTTTCAAAATCCCCAAAAACCTAACACAAAAAAAGTTACGGGGCTTTCAAGATCTAGAGGCAAAAAAATTCAAAAAAAAGGTTTGGGATACTTCGTACGTATGCATGACCGATTTGGGATGATTCCAAGGGAAACAAAACAAACCTTTCTCAAATTCATGGCGGCAACTTACACCTAATGCACCTGAACTTGGAGAAAGTCACTTCTTTCATCCAAGCATAAGCTTCATCAACGGAACACGAAGGCATTGCTTACAAGGTTTTCAACACTAGGTTGATGTTCAACATGAATCATGGGGGAGACAAAAATGCTGCTGATGGGCTCAACAACAGCTCATCAGAATTTTCCATATTACTGGACTTCCACCATCATGTGAACACGATGATAGCAATGGTCAGACCAAAAGATGTAATGGTGTATGCTCGAGGGATCAACCACGAGTAAGACAACATTACGAAAATCGTTGTTTCTGATTTGACTTGACGATAGCCCATACTCAAGTCAAAGTCTTGACAAGGCAATAGATCCAACAACTGATCACGAAGACCAATCAATGGAGATATCATCTTTCTTCAACACACACACACGCACAAAAGATATCCCTTAACATGAACTAAGTCAGACAAGCCTTTATCTTCCAACTCTCCAACTTGTTGCTTAGCTTAGCCAACTAGCTCAGGGAATCCGACACAGATTCATGGAGAAAGGGTGGCTTACAAGAAACCCCCCGTGTGGACCGCCTTTTTAGTTTAAAAAAATAAAAAAATGATAAAAATGTCAAAAAAATAAAAGAAAATAAGTTTGCCATGTCATATGTGGTCTAGTTGTTGGGAAAATTTACAAATATAAATTTCGACTTTATTTGCAAAATATCTCTGGAAATTTGTAAAATGGGCATAACTTTTGCATACGAACTCGGATTAAAAAGTTTTATATATGAAAAATCATCTACTCGAAAAGTTACATCCGAATTTAACTGGGG
>NW_021176096.1:0-1785 GCF_002162155.2 Triticum dicoccoides
AGAAAAACAATGGAGTTCAAATAAGTGTAACAGATGAGTTTCCGTATGAAACTCTGATACTTCGAAAGAGATTGTCCGTTTTGTACACGAAGTGCATCCAGTTTTTGCCGTAACCCTCTCTACTTTCTCGCACATGCTATGTGGGTGAAATGATGATACCATGCCAACTTGGAACCTTTTTAGAGTTCATTTCAAATGCTTTTCAATTTCATGGTCTTATAGCTCAAAATAATCAGTAAATGCATGAAAAATAACAAATAAAGTCAAAAAGGGTTGTAAATTGATGATGTGGCTTTGAATGGTGCATTTTGAACTCAGAAAAACAAGGGAGTTCAAATAAGTTCAAAAAAATGAAATCCCTTTGTAACAGACGAGTTTCCATATGAAACCCTGATACTTCGAAAGAGATTGTCCGTCTTGTACACGAAGTGCATCTAGTTTTTGCTGTAACCCTCTCTACATTCTTGCACATGCTATGTGGGTGAAATGATGATACCATGCCAACTTGGAACCTTTTCAGAGTTCATTTCAAATGATTTTAAATTTCATGGTCTTATAGCTCAAAATAATCAGTAAATGCATGAAAAATAACAAATGAAGTCAGAAAGGGTTGTAAATTGATGATGTGGCTTTGAATGGTGCATTTTCAACACAGAAAAACAAGGGAGTTCAAATAATTTCAAAAAAAAATTAAATCCCTTTGTAACAGACGAGTTTCCATACGAAACCCTGATACTTCGAAAGAAATTGTCCGTTTTGTACACGAAGTGCATCCAGTTTTTGCCGTAACCCTCTCTACTTTCTCGCACATGCTATGTGGGTGAAATGATGATACCATGCCAACTTGGAAACTTTTGAGAGTTCATTTCAAAAGCTTTTCAATTTCATGGTCTTATAGCTCAAAATAATGAGTAAATGCATGAAAAATAACAAATGAAGTCATAAAGGCTTGTAAATTGATGATTTGGCTTTGAATGGTGCATTTTGAACACAGAAAAACAATGGAGTTCAAATAAGTGTAACAGACGAGTTTCCGTATGAAACTCTGATACTTCGAAAGAGATTGTCCGTTTTGTACACGAAGTGCATCCAGTTTTTGTCCTAACCCTCTCTACTTTCTCGTAGATGCTATGTGGGTGAAATGATGATACCATGCCAACTTCGAACCTTTTCAGAGTTCATTTCAAATGCTTTTCAATTTCATGGTCTTATAGCTCAAAATAATCAGTAAATGCATGAAAATAACAAATGAAGTTAGAAAGGGTTGTAAATTGATGATGTGGCTTTGAATGGTGCATTTTGAACTCAAAAAAATAAGGGAGTTCAAATAAGTTAAAAAAAATGAAATCCCTTTGTAACATACGAGTTTCTGTGTGAAACTCTGATACTTCGAAAGAGATTGTCCGTTTTGTACACGAAGTGCATCCAGTTTTTGCTGTAACCCTCTCTACTTTATTGCACATGCTATGTGGGTGAAATGATGATACCATGCCAACTTGGAACCTTTTCAGAGTTCATTTCAAATGATTTTCAATTTCATGGTCTTATAGCTCAAAATAATCGGTAAATGCATGAAAAATAACAAATGAAGTCAGAAAGGGTTGTAAATTGATGATGTGGCTTTGAATGGTGCATTTTCAACACAGAAAAACAAGGGAGTTCAAATAAGTTAAAAAAAATGAAATCCCTTTGTAACAGATAAGTTTCCATATGAAATCCTGATACTTCGAAAGAAATTGTCCGTTTTGTACACGAAGTGCATCCAGTTTTTGCCGTAACCCTCTC
>NW_021176097.1:0-1732 GCF_002162155.2 Triticum dicoccoides
TGCGTGAGGCCGCAAAGTGATATGAGGTGTTACATGCTAGATCGATGTGGCATTGAGTCGGGGTCCTGACAGCGTTGGTATCAGAGCTTGACTGCCTGTAGGATTACCAAGCCAAACTGGTCGAAGTTGAGTCTAGAAATTCTTAGTTATATGTAGGGGAATTGATTGTGGGATGGAACGTAAGGCTCCTTTTACTCCTTATACCTCATGCCCTTCTGATCTGAGTCATCTTATCTTTCCTACGGGGTTAAGGAACTAGGTCTTCTCATCTATCTATCAGGATCACGTGTTACTAATCCGTAGACTTATAAGATTGTTGGATTTAAGTCTCAGTTCAGTTCCTACTACTTCCGTATGTTAACTGTTGATCTCGAAACCTTGATATTGTGCTTCTGAGTGGTTATGCCACCAATTTTGTGAATGTCTCAAATCTTTTCTGAGCATTTACAGCCGTTATGCTGTCCGAGTCATTCCAGGTTTCTAAATAGTCTGATGCATTTGCAAAATTGTTTTCCTCTGGTTTCGATGCTCCTTTATGCCAGCTCAATCACACTAATTGTTGAGTTGAGGTATTCTATCGCCTTGACATATATGTTGGAGCTAGTATTATGACCCTAGGTGTCTTAGGGGATCATCTAGTAATTTAGCCATGATTTATGTTCCAGTGTGATGAATCTGGCCGTCATTATCGAAAGCATCCCGTGATGCCATTTAGTAGTAGGTATTCTATCCCTGGGTTTTGAACCCGAGATTCACCCTACTTGCTTCATGTTGATAGTAATTGCTAGTGCCTTTAGGATATTAGTAACCTTTGCGATAGTCCTTGAAGTCCGTGGTATCTTCTTCTTCCAAATACCATGAACTACTTATGGCAGAAGTTCCTCGTTGAACTGAAATATCACAACATGATTATTCTTGAGGAGTTCTCCATTCATAAATCGTGACTCTGCCAGTTCTACTTTTCTGCATGGGTTATCCGGAAGAAATATGTTGAACTTGGTTCGACATACTAATTTATGCATCCACAACTCAGAAAATTATATGTTCCTTTGAGTTGCTCTCTTTAGTTGCATTCTGACCCTCGTCTATCAATCGATAGTCAAGAGTATGCGTGCGTTCGTTTATCGATGCCTATTACTCTTGTGGTCCGTCAAGCCATTCTATCGCAGAATGACTAGGAGAAACAAACTCCAGTACCTCTTCCATATCCAAGATTGGGTCAAAGTAGTTGTGTTCCGCAGATCAAGATACAATCCAGCTTCTGGTCTACTCTACCCTGAAGTATTACCTTCTTTATGACAGGAATTTCATGAGAATTGCACCACCTTTTGTGAATTCTTGACATAGTGATACTTCACGCCATCCTTTTTCATTCCTCGGTTCCGTGTTGTTGCAGCCGGAGTGCCGACAAGTGAATCATGATGTGTGAAATCAATACTCCTAGCAACTCCGTTGCTTGGTAGTTAAATGGACAATAACGTCATCCTTAGCGAGTTGACTATTGAATCATCACCCTAAGGTTGATTGTGCTACCTAGTCCATTTTCCTGGTGCACTCCTCGATTGATGAGATAGGATTTGCTAAGTCCTCACTCATTCGATCATATCGTCTTGCCCTCAAAAGCGAGATTGTTCTCGAGCTTAGTAACATACCGGTGGTTCGTGATTTTCCGAATATCTTCTCGGAAGTATTACCAGGTTGTCCCCTGACTGTTATGTTGAGCTCGTGATCA
>NW_021176098.1:0-951 GCF_002162155.2 Triticum dicoccoides
TTTCCTGTGCTGCGTCACTATCCCGCTCAAGAGGTAGTACTTCATCGAGTTCTACTTTCCTCCCACTTACTTCTTTCGAGAGAAACTCTTTTTCCAGAAAGCATCCGTTCTTGGCAACAAAGATCTTGCCTTCGGATCTTAAGTAGAAGGTATACCCTATAGTTTCCTTAGGGTATCCTATGAATACGCATTTTTCCGACTTGGGTTCGAGCTTTTCAGGTTGAAGTTTCTTGACATAAGCTTCGCATCCCCAAACTTTTAGAAACGACAGCTTAGGTTTCTTTCCAAACCATAATTCATACGGTGTCGTCTCAACGGATTTAGACGGTGCCCTATTTAAAGTGAATGTAGCTGTCTCTAGAGTGTATCCCCAAAATGATAGCGGTAAATCGGTAAGAGACATCATAGACCGCACCATATCCAATAGAGTGCGATTACGACGTTCGGACACACCGTTTCGTTGAGGTGTTCCAGGCGGCGTGAGCTGTGAAACGATTCCACATTTCTTTAAGTGTGTACCAAATTCGTGACCTAAGTATTCTCCTCCACGATCTGATCGTAAGAATTTTATCTTTCGGTCACGTTGATTCTCCACCTCATTCTGAAATTCCTTGAACTTTTCAAAGGTCTCAGACTTGTGTTTCATTAAGTAGACATACCCATATCTACTCAAGTCATCTGTGAGAGTGAGAACATAACGATATCCTCCGCGAGCCTCAACGCTCATTGGACCGCACACATCGGTATGTATGATTTCCAACAAGTTGGTTGCTCGCTCCATTGTTCCGGAGAACGGAGTCTTGGTCATTTTGCCCAAGAGGCATGGTTCGCACGTGTCAAACGATTCATAATCAAGAGACTCTAAAAGTCCATCGGCATGGAGCTTCTTCATGCGCTTGACACCAATGTGACCAAGGCGGCAGTGCCACAAGTATGTGGGACTATCGTTAT
>NW_021176099.1:0-875 GCF_002162155.2 Triticum dicoccoides
ACTCTTGTTCATAAGGATAAAAATATTACTTTGCTTCCTATGACTCCTGATTCCATTTTGAAAGATGATATTAATAGAGCTAATAAAGCAAAACAGGAGAAGAATAAGAGTGAAAATCAGATTGTGGCAAAAGAATTTGAGCAACAAATGAAGCCTAATAATAAACCATCTAGTGTTGCTTCTGAAATTAAATTGAAAAGTGCATGTTTATTTGCCACCAAATCTGATATTGATGAGCTAGATTTCAGCAAATCTGTTTGCTATGCTTTTGTGTGCAAAGAGGCATTATTTTCATTCGAGGACGTGCCTTCCTCTTTGCCTCCTGCTGTCACTAACATTTTGCAGGAGTTCGCTGACGTATTTCCACAAGACGTGCCACCGGGATTACCGCCTATTCGAGGGATTGAGCATCAGATTGACTTAATTCCCGGTGCTTCACTGCCAAACCGTGCACCATACCGTACTAATACAGAGGAGAGAAGGAGATTATGCGTCAAGTACAAGAGCTTCTCGACAAAGGTTATATACGCGAATCCCTTAGTCCTTGTGCTGTTCCTATTATTCTAGTGCCGAAAAAGGATGGTACATCACGTATGTGTGTTGATTGTAGAGGCATTAATAATATTACTATTCGTTATCGTCATCCTATTCCTAGGCTAGATGATATGCTTGATGAATTGAGTGGCTCTACAATATTCTCCAAAGTTGATTTGCGTAGTGGCTACCATCAAATTCGTATGAAATTGGGAGATGAATGGAAAACAACATTTAAAACTAAGTTTGGATTATATGAGTGGTTAGTCATGCCTTTTGGGTTAACTAATGCACCTAGTACTTTCATGAGATTAATGAACGAAGTTTTACGTGCTTTCATT
>NW_021176100.1:0-1116 GCF_002162155.2 Triticum dicoccoides
ACAATGTCAGGCTATGCATCAGAATAGGATTAACGAAAGCGGTAACATGCTACACTACTCTAATGCAAGCAGTATAGAGTAGAATAGGCGATATCTGGTGATCAAGGGGGGGGCTTGCCTGGTTGCTCTGGCAAGAGAGAGGGGTCGTCAACACCGTAGTCGAACTGGCCAGCAGCAGCGTCGGTCTCGTAGTCTACCGGAGAGAAGAGGGGGAAGAAACAATGAATACAAGTAAATAGATGCATATCGATGCATGACATGTCAAGAAGTGATGCTAGGCGTGCCCTAACGTGGTATGAGGGGGTACTGGTTAGGGGGGAAAAACATCCGGGGAAGTTTTCCCGGTTCCGGACGTCTGTCAGACAGATGAACCGGAGAGGAAAGTTTGCAGGTTCGATAGGTTAGAGGCGTGTGGTGGACGAACGGACTGCGTATCCGGATTCGTCACGTCGTTCTGAGAAACTTTCATGTTGAAAATATTTTAATCCGGATTACAGATTAAAAGATATGATTTTTAAAAGATTTTATTAATTTCAGGAATTTAATTAATTATTTAATTAATTTCGAAAATGCTTTTATGACATCAGCATGATGTCATGCTGACATCATCAGTCAACAGGGTTGACCGAGTCAACCCTGACAGGTGGGTCCCGCATGTCATTCTCTAATATCTAATTAACCTAATCAGAGTTAATTAACATTAGTTAATTAGGTTAATTAGTGATTAGGGTTAATTAATCAGAATTAATTAGACTAATTAATTACTTAATTAATTAATTAATTAATTAATTAATTAGTTAATTAGTTTTCATTCATTTTCATTTTATTTTTATTCCCTGCTTTAATTAAAAAAAACGTTCTGTTGTGTGGGGGGTGGGGCCCCCATGTCATTGGCCCCGAGGGGCAAACGGGCAAGCGGGCGCGCGGGGCGATGCCCGTTCGGGCGCACCCCAGGAGGACACGGCGCCCGCGCCCGCGCCCGAGGCCAACGGGGGCCGGGGCGGCCGAGGCCCAAGACGGCGGCCGGAGGCCGCAGCCACGGCGCGACCGGCCGGGCGGCCAGCGGCGCCGGCGAGGCGATTCGGGGCGACGGGGCGGGGCCGGCAGTGGCGTAAA
>NW_021176101.1:0-1400 GCF_002162155.2 Triticum dicoccoides
GCGAAGCCTAAAAAATTTAGAAGAGTAAACAATTGACTCCGAGCAGCGTGTGACCCTTGTATTTATTCGTCCTTCCGGTCGCGAAGTAAAATCAAGTCCACCTCTCCTCCCCCAATCTCGGCAGCTCAACCTCACCCGCATCCACTCCAGCGCCGACCCACCGCCAATATGACCAGATCCCACCGCCACCGGTCCCCACCGCCCATCTGCATCGCGGATCCGTGCCGCCACGAGTGCTCCTGAGAACAGACAACTACTTCCTCCCACACCGTCGGCGCAACCTCTTCATCTCGCTCCACTGATGCATCTTCTTCTTCCCGCGGCCACATGCCTGGCTTCCCGGCCCTACCTCTTGCCGTCGTCGCCACAGAGGCAGTACATCAGCGTGCCTCGACGTAGGAAACCTGGGTGGCCGAGATAACCAAATGGCACACCCACAAGAAAATCTGGATTGGCTCCTTCCAGTCCATTGAGCAGGCGGACCGGTAGTACAACATAATGTCAATCCACCTGCACGGAGCCGACGGCCGCCGAAACTTTTGTTTTGGGGAGCTACTGTGGTTGGAGCCCGCCAACCAACGGGTGGTATTCGCATGGGGGAGAAGGGAGGACCGGGAGAACCACTAGCGCATGGCGGATGAGCAAGCGGACAAGAACTACATGGCGGAGCTCCACTGCTGCTGCTCGGAGGTAGTCGAGGCGGGGTGCCGGTTGTTCGAGCAGTCAGCGGACGGGGATGGAGGGGGGCGTCATCGTTCTATCTTGCGACTCTAGCTCTGATGGCGGCAACGACAACGATGATAGCCCCGGCCCTATGATCAGTGGGCTTAGCCGAGCGGAGTGGAAGAGCATCGAGGAAGATACTGATAGCGAGTAGGAGTAGTAAGTTTCGGTTAGTTTAGTCTAAGTTTTGGTTAAGTTCATCTCTATTCCGAATCGGCACCGAACTTCAATTAAGTAAGTTTTATGTACTTAGTTAAATCCAATTTGTGTTTGTGTGCACCAAATTTTTTCCTATGCCACTCATTTTCTATAAGAACAGGTTACTGCTAGATTGATTACAGCCTTGCAAGATTGAGAACACTTTACATAGCATTTTTTCAAGTGTCAACAGAAAGAATGCCGAAGACTCCAATTGAAATATGAAGAGATTGCCCAGTTTACGTTGTCCTTCTATCTATGTGACACTAATTTACATTCAAGCACTAATCTGAATAGAATCAGGAGTCGTAATAGCCATTTGTTGGTTAACACCCAGAGATGGTGACACACAGCTTTTGTAACACACACCTCTCTGAACATTGTCATAACTCAGTCTTGTTGACAGCCTACCTTATTTGTAGCATTGCATGTGGAAGCCATCCCTTTGCTCCTTCTCCACACTTTCCTTTGGGCCTTCA
>NW_021176102.1:0-1001 GCF_002162155.2 Triticum dicoccoides
TGTAAGTAGAAACAAAATAAAATAAATAAAGCAAGAAAGAAAACAAAAAAACAAAAAAAGTGTTTTCAAATTTGAAAACTAATGGCACTAACAGAAAGTTTATAATTTTCCTAAAACTAAAAGCAAAAACAATTAAAAAATAAAGCAAAAAACAAAAGAAAATAAATAATGCAGAAAACAAAAGAAAAAACAACAATAAGTATTTTGTTGTAAGTAGAAACAAAATAAAATAAATAAAGCAAGAAAGAAAACAAAAAAACAAAAAAAGTGTTTTCAAATTTGAAAACTAATGGCACTAACAGAAAGTTTATAATTTTCCTAAAACTAAAAGCAAAAACAATTAAAAAATAAAGCAAAAAACAAAAGAAAATAAATAATGCAGAAAACAAAAGAAAAAAACTGGAAAAAAAATAAATATAGCAACAATAAGTAAAGAAAACAAAAAAACAAAAAAATGCCTCCTACTGGGCCCCCACGGCCTGAATACGACTAGAAACCCTACTATGGGCCAGGATTCAGGCCCGCAGTAGGCCCAGAAGGCCCATCAGGCAAAGCAATAGCAAGTAGGCCCGAAAGCCTGCGGTGGAGAGGAGCTCCAGAGGGGTGCGGCAGTGGGGCTTATAAACCACTGCGCGCCCCTCTCGACTAGCGAGGTGGGACTAAACTTTGGCCCCGAGGCGGGCAGCACAGAGGCCTTTGGTCCCGGTTGGTGGCACCAACCGGGACTAAAGGGTGGGCATTAGTCCCGGTTGGTGCCACCAACCGGGACCAAAGGCCGCCGGTTCCCGCCCTTTGGGCTGCCGAAAAAGAGGCCTTTTGTCCCGGTTGGTGGCACCAACCGAGACTAAACGGGGGCATTAGTCCCGGTTGGAGTCACGAACCGGGACCAATGCCCTTCGTATATATACAGCACTTAGCAGTTTTCGCCAAAATCCATCTGTTTCTTCTCGCCCCGACTCCTTCTGCTCCTCGTCGCCGTCGTCGCCGAGCCCTGCCCCGAC
>NW_021176103.1:0-2485 GCF_002162155.2 Triticum dicoccoides
TACGTCTTCACGATCCGACCGATCACCTCCGAGTTCAGCACACATTTAGCTCGATGACATCCCTCGAACTCCGATCCAGCCGAGCTTTGAGGGAGAGTTCTGCCAGCACGACGGCGTGGTGACGATGATGATGTTCTACTGACGTAGGGCTTCACCTAAGCACTGCTACGATATTATCGAGGTGGACTATGGTGGAGGGGGGCACCTGTGATGCCCCAAGACCGCAGCTTCAGATGCCTTCCAGGGTTTCCGAGATTCGTAGTGTGTTTTGTTTTTGCTTGTGTGTCGCATCTTGCCATGTCATCATGTGCATTGCATCATGTCATCATGCCATCATGTCATTAATCTTTGCACCTCACCTCAACTAAATAAATTGCATAGATCTTTCGATCTATTTAAATCGAGGGAATTCACATGGTGTTTCTCTTTATAACATACCCTTCCAATATTTAGGGAGCTATATAAAACCATTCCATTGTCTTGGAATCATCCATAACACATTTGCACCGCTCTTGAAATTTCTTTTATCCAACTCAACTTCATTTCTTCCTTTGGGGCCTTTTAGTAGAATTGAGTTGCAATTTTACTTCATCCATAAATGTCCCAAATTTGCCCATAAATCACATCTAATGTGTGGGATCATCTCCTCAAATCTTAGCCCGTTTAGAGTCTTTTCAAATGGGCTTCAAAAATTCAAACATGTTCCTTTGTGTGAACTTTATTCTCTCTAAAATTCCTTTCGCCGTTTTATTTAAATTCATCATATTTTTATGAGTCCAGGGAATTTATCCACATGTCCAAATTTTCCCCCTAACCTCTCTTTCTTTTTCTTTCATATCTCTGTTTTTTTTTGTTCTTTAGAGTAAGGGAGAGAGAGAAGCCCAGCTGGCCACTTGGGCCTTAGAGCCAGGCCTGCCCGCTTCCCCACTGTCCCACCGAGGCCAGCTGAGCCCCTCCTGTCCTAACTCTCGGCCAGCCCACCTGAACCATTTCTAACCCTAGCCGCAGGAGAGGCCTCTGCTCGATCCCCTCCTCCTCGTTCCTCCTCCCGCCGCCTCACACACCCTGCACCGCATCGCCAGGGAGAGGAGCCCCCCAGCACGCGCGCGCCCCTCTCTTCCATCGCCCCCGCTCCAGTCCCTCGCCGTCGCCTCTCCTCCTCCGCGCCCCGCCGCCTCGGCCTTGCCAACCTCACTGAGACAACACCAGTGCTCGAGCCTGAGGGCCCTGCCTCCGTCTCCGGTCGTCACCAGCGAGCGACATCATCGGAGCCACGCTCCCAGAGCCACCTTGAGCGCCCCAGCGCCACACCTCGCCGCCGCTTGCTCCCGTGACAAGCAGGACGCCGCTGTAGCGCCGACCAGCGCCGGCCTCGACCTCTAACCTCACGCGCGGCTCGCCTCCTGCCTCCTTCATCTTCTGCGCCTCCATGTTGTCTTCCGCAGCCCGGCCTCCTCGTCACTGCTTCGTCTGTCCCCGGCCACCGGTGCCCTCGCCGGAGCCACCTTGCCTCGCCCGCCGGCGAGCCACTTCTCCGGCGACCCCGTACTCTACTCGCCCGCTTCCCCTGTTTCTCCTTCCCACTCGCCGACTCCTTCTCCCTCGTGCCGAAGCCTTTCTGCTGCCTGTGTTTTGCCCACCACTTGCAGCTGACCAGCAGGACCTCCTCGTCGTGGCTCTGCCTCCACCATCAGCCTCCTGCTGCCTGTCATCTCCATGGCCTTAAGGAGCCGCCCAAGTTGCCGGTTGTTTTGTCCTTTGCATATCATTTTTGAACCGAGGAGACTAGCACCGCCAAGTCCAAGGACAATCCCCGAAGATTTTTGGACGCGCCAAGTTCCTCTCGAAAGTACATCTACATGATGACCCGCCAAGTACCATAGCCCCAAAGACCACGGATTCATTGAGTTCCCACGACGACTTAAGAGTACCCCACTGGATCGCCAAGCTCGGTTACCGCCGCAACCACGTACAACTACTTCCACGACGATACGAGAACAACTACCATCTCCGAAGAATCGTGTAATGGAACCGTCAAGTTCGACTATGACTCGTGTACGACTACGCGGGATTCCTCGGACGCCAAGTTCAACGATGCATCAAGTTCCTCGCCGTGACCCTGAACATCTACGGAAACTCGTGCAACGAGAAACATGTACCACTATCGTCGCCGAGATCGCGAGAACCTCTACCGTCGACCCTAGAGCATGCGAGAACGACTACTTCCACTACGAACGTCCCGAGAACGTCTACTTCCCCTACACCGCATCGAACTCAAACCACTCCGATAATGCACACAACAAAGGTATAACCGCCGAGATGACCTCCCGTGGACGAATGCAGGTGTTGTATGAGATGCATGTTTAGATGTTATCCACCCGTGAACGTTAGTTGATCCCTCGTTTGACACCACCGTCGACCCGTGGGAACCCGGTTACCGGGAGCACCCCACCATCCTTGCATGACACGCTCCCGTCACTTTCTT
>NW_021176104.1:0-975 GCF_002162155.2 Triticum dicoccoides
AGCTCCATGTTGATGGATCTTTGGACTCACTCGTTTTTGAAAAGTTTGAGACATGCGAACCATGTCTATTGGTGTATATGCATGAAGAAACTCCATGCAAATGGATCATTCGGACTCACTTGATTTTGAATCACTTGAGATATGCAAATCATACCACATGGGCAAGATGACTGAAAAGCCTCATTTTCAGTAAGATGGAACAAGATAGCAACTTGTTGGAAGTAACACATTTTGATGTGTGCAGTCGAATGAGTGCTGAGGCATGCAGTGAATATCATTATGTTCTTACTTCACAGATGATTCGAGTAAATGTTGAGTATATTTACTTGATGAAACACAAGTCTGAATTATTGAATGGTTCAAGTAATTTCAGAGTGAAGTAGCAGATCATTGTGACAAGAGGATAAAATGTCTATGATATGATCATAGAGATGATTATCTGAGTTACGAGTTTTGGCACACAGTTAAGACATTGTGGAAATTGTTTTGCAATTAATACCGCCTGGAACACCATAATGTGATGGTGTGTCCAAACATCATAGTTGCACCCTATTGGATATGGTGCATACCATGATGTCTCTTATCAAATTACCACTATCGTTCATGGGTTAGGCATTAGAGACAACCACATTCACTTTAAATAGGGCACCACGTAATTCCGATGAGATGACACCGTATGAATTATGGTTTAGAGAAACCTAAGTTGTCGTTTCTTAAAAGTTTGGGGCTGCGACGCTTATATGAAAAAGTTTCAGGTTGATAAGCTCGAACCCAAAGCGGATAAAATGCATCTTCATAGGAAACCCAAAACAGTTGGGTATACCTCCTAATTCAGATCCGAAAGCAATATGGATTGTTTCTAGAATCGGGTCCTTTCTCGAGGAAAAGTTTCTCTCGAAAGAATTGAGTGGGAGGATGGTGGAGACTTGATGAGGTTATTGAACCGTCTCTTCAACTAGTGTGTGACAGGGCACA
>NW_021176105.1:0-1274 GCF_002162155.2 Triticum dicoccoides
CATCCTTCTTATCCGCCAAATACTTGGGGCAGTTCCGCTTCCAGTGACCAGTCTGCTTGCAGTAGAAGCACTCAGTTTCAGGCTTAGGTCCAGACTTAGGTTTCTTCTCTTGAGCAGCAACTTGCTTGCCGTTCTTCTTGAAGTTCCCCTTTTTCTTCCCTTTGCCCTTTTTCTTGAAACTAGTGGTCTTGTTAACCATCAACACTTGATGCTCCTTCTTGATTTCTACCTCCGCAGCTTTCAGCATTGCGAAGAGCTCGGGAATAGTCTTGTTCATCCCTTGCATATTATAGTTCATTACGAAGCTCTTGTAGCTTGGTGGCAGTGATTGGAGAATTCTGTTGATGACGCAATCATCCGGAAGATTAACTCCCAATTGAATCAAGTGATTATTATACCCAGACATTTTGAGTATATGCTCACTGACAGAACTGTTCTCCTCCATCTTGCAGCTATAGAACTTATTGGAGAATTCATATCTCTCAATCCGGGCATTTGCTTGAAATATTAACTTCAACTCCTGGAACATCTCATATGCTCCATGACGTTCAAAACGTCGTTGAAGTCCCGATTCTAAGCCGTAAAGCATGGCACACTGAACTATCGAGTAGTCATCAGCTTTGCTCTGCCAGACGTTCATAACATCTGGCGTTGCTCCAGCAGCAGGCCTGGCACCCAGCGGTGCTTCCAGGACGTAATTCTTCTGTGCAGCAATGAGGATAATCCTCAAGTTACGGACCCAGTCCGTGTAATTGCTACCATCATCTTTCAACTTTGCTTTCTCAAGGAACGCATTAAAATTCAACGGAACAACAGCACGAGCCATCTATCTACAATCCACATAAACAAGCAAGATACTATCAGGTACTAAGTTCATGATAAATTTAAGTTCAATTAATCATATTACTTAAGAACTCCCACTTAGATAGACATCCCTCTAATCCTCTAAGTGATTACGTGATCCAAATCAACTAAACCATAACCGATCATCACGTGAGATGGAGTAGTTTTCAATGGTGAACATCGTTATGTTGATCATATCTACTATATGATTCACGCTCGACCTTTCGGTCTCCGTGTTCCGAGGCCATATCTGCATATGCTAGGCTCGTCAAGTTTAACCTGAGTATTCTGCGTGTGCAAAAACTGGCTTGCACCCGTTGTAGATGGACGTAGAGCTTATCACACCCGATCATCACGTGGTGTCTGGGCACGACGAACTTTGGCAACGGTGCATACTCAGGGAGAACACTTCTTGATAATTTAATGAGAGA
>NW_021176106.1:0-3952 GCF_002162155.2 Triticum dicoccoides
TCTCTCTCTCTCTCTCTCTCTCTCTCTCTCTCTCTACGTTGTGCGGGTCAAGGTTCTGGAAAATAATATGGCTTATATAAGGAACCAGTCAACCTAACCTTGTTCCACAATGATACAAGGTTGTGTGATCGCGGATGAACCATTAATAAAAAGTAATAGCACGATCAGTGTAAATGTGTAATGTAGCAATGCAGGTGGGGTATTGATTTTATCGAATACAACAAAAGTGCCAGTTTATGTTGGTTTAGAATGGCATGTGGGACTGACTTAGCTAAAAGGAGTTGTATCACATGCATATGTGAGTACTTGGCGCGCATGCATGCCCATTTGCATGTGAGGGCTGGCCCATTGGCCAGGCAAAAGGGGCGACGACCCCGAGCCCCAAGAGGGGAGGGCCCAACTAAAACTTATACTACTAAACACTATACAAATATATATTACATCTGAAAGATTATGAAATTAATAAAACAAAGTCTCAATCTGCAGAAGCGTAAGCTCACACCACATACTAATGACTTATACCACACATAGTCAAACCAATCCACACTAGTAGAAAAAGGACCTAACATGAGACACATTAGTGCCAGTTTGGTTTTGAGCCGGCACTAATGTGTCCATTAGTGCCGGTTCCAACGGCTAGCCGGCCGTTCTCATTAGTACCGGTTCGTGGCGAACCTTTAGCACCGGTTCGTGCCACGAACCGATACTAAAGAGAGTGGTGGCAGGGTGTTGTCAGTCTGGGGCCCCTCCAGCACCTTTAGTACCGGTTCGTGACACAAACCGGTACTAAAGGTCGACGTACATAAACCCTTCGTCCACCCGAGCCACTCTGTTCTTCCCCTTTCCCCTCACTTCTCTGTTCTTCCCCTCTCTTACTCGAGCTCCTCACAAATTTTGCCCAAAATTTGTCAAGATTTGAAGGCCCCCATCCATTCAAATGATCACAAAGGTTAGCAACTTTGTCCTTTCAACTCTCATTGCTAGATTAGCTCTTGCAATGCTTTGTATAGTGATTAATTTGGGAGGAATTATATTTGCTAGTATTTCATTTATATGCAATTTGAGGTCGAAAATAACACTTAGTTTGCATATGTAGGTGTGTTTTACTTAGTGCCTTCTAAATCTCCGTCGTAACCACCGTCGATCGCCCGCACCGTCCCGTCGCCGGCACACCCTTGTGGTGAGGCTCTTGTTCATGAATGTTTTACATTACCAAATTGATGTTTGTGTGATTTGGATATATAGTTACTCGTATAATTATCTTACCCGTACGTTGTTTGTTATACATAGTGCCATGGTTTTGATATCCGTCCCCGTCGGCCCTCGTCCTTGTTATGATTTGGATGTGGTATATTCTCTTTTAAAACTAGTTGTTGCATTTCGTGTTTATGACAATTATGCCCATCAAGTTGACATAGATATTTTTATCTAGGAGGTACGTGAACCAGAAATTCTAACCGACCCTATTGTCGACAGGTTAAATTTAGTTGGAAGAGAAAACGAGTATTTGAAAGAAAAATTGAAAAGAATTGAGAGGGAGAAGATGGAATTGGAGTTGCATGTTGCCGATGTCGTCGATGATCACAAGATCAAGATGGAGAAAATGAGGTTGAAGATTAGAAAGATTAGAAAATATGCCATTGATAGTGTGGCTTGGTATCATTATGCTGTTGGATCAATTGTTACCTTAGTTGCGATCTTCATCGCATTTGTTGTTGCATTTAAATTCTTTAGCTAGAGAGTTATTTGTATGTTGCATTTAATTATGTGATGTATATGAACTTTATGTATGAACTTGTATTAATTTGGTCTATTCGGTGTTGTGTAATGAAGATGAGCCGACAATGGATGTATGATGACCGATGCTCTCCCGAGTTCATTAATGGTGTGCATACTTTTCTGTGGGCCACTGAGGCAAACAAGCGGGCGGATGGTTTTATGCCTTGTCCATGTGCTGGCTGTAAGAATAGTCACAGTTACTCTACAGAAAAAACCATTCACGTCCACCTATTTAAGTCCGGCTTCATGCCCCACTACAATGTTTGGACAATACACGGAGAAATAGGGGTTATGATGGAAAACAATGAAGAAGAAGAGGACGACGACGGCTATCATGGCCATGGGTTCCCTGAATACGATGATACAACAATGGGGGAAGAAGCTAAGCCGGCAATGCGGGAAGAAGCTAAAGAAGAGGCATCAGATGAGCCCGTTGATGATCTAGGTCGGGCCATTGCCAATGCAAAGAGAAACTGCGCAAGTGATCTAGAGAGGACGAAGTTGCAGCGCATGTTAGAGGATCACAAGAAATTGTTGTACCCGAATTGCAAAGCTGACAAAAAAAAGTTGGGCACCACACTTGAATTGCTGCAATGGAAGGCAAAGAATGGTGTATCTGACAAGCGATTTGGAAAGTTGCTGGTAATGATAAAGAATATGCTTCCAAAGGACAACGAATTGCCCGAGAGTACGTATGAAGCAAAGAAGGTTGTCTGCCCTCTAGGGTTAGAGGTGCAAAAGATACATGCATGCCCTAATGACTGCATCCTCTACCGCGGTGAGTACGAGGATTTGAACGCTTGCCCGGTATGCGGTGCATTGCGTTATAAGATCAGTCGCGATGACCCTGGTGATGTTGAGGGCGAGCGCCCCAGGAAGAAGATTCCTGCCAAGGTGATGTGGTATGCTCCTATAATACCACGGTTGAAACGTTTGTTCCAAAACAAAGAGCATGCGAAGGCGATGCGGTGGCACGCAGAAGACCGTAAGAAAGACGGAAAGTTGAGAGTACCCGCTGACGGTTCGCAGTGGAGAAAAATCGAGAGAAAGTGCTGGGAGGAGTTTGCAGGTGACCCAAGGAACGTATGGTTTGGTCTAAGCGCAGATGGCATTAATCCTTTTGGGGAGCAGAGCAGCAACCATAGCACGTGGCCTGTGACTCTATGTTTTTATAACCTTCCTCCGTGGTTGTGCATGAAGCGGAAGTTCATTATGATGCCAGTGCTCATCCAAGGCCCTAAGCAACCCGGCAACGACATTGATGTGTACCTAAGGCCATTAGTTGAAGAACTATTACAGCTGTGGAATGGAACAAGTGTACGTGTGTGGGATGAGCACGGACAGGAAGAATTTGACCTAAAGGCGTTGCTGTTCGTGACCATCAATAATTGGCCTACTCTCAGTAACCTTTCAGGACAGACAAACAAGGGATACCGCGGATGCACACACTGTTTGGATGATACCGACAGTATATATTTGGATAGTTGTAGGAAGAATGTGTACCTGGGACATCGTCGATTTCTTCCGACAAGGCATCCGTAAGAAAGAAAGGCAAGCATTTCAAAGGTGAGTCAGATCACCGGACGAAGCCTCGCCACCATACTGGTGCTGATATACATGATATGGTCAAGGATTTGGAGGTAATCTTTGGAAAGGGTCCTGGCGGAAAACCTGTTCCGAAGGACGCTGACGGACGCGCACCCATGTGGAAGAAGAAATCTATATTTTGGGACCTGCCATATTGGAAAGACCTAGAGGTCCGCTCCGCAATCGACGTGATGCACATGACGAAGAATCTTTGCGTGACCCTGCTTGGCTTTTTGGGCGCGTATGGGAAGACAAAAGATACACCAGAGGCACTGGAGGACCAGCAACGTATGTACGGAAAAGACGACATACATCAGGGTCAGGCCAGCTATGCTCTTACCAAAGAAGAGAAGGAGATCTTCTTCGAATGCCTGCTCAGCATGAAGGTACCGTCTGGCTTCTCGTCGAATATAAAGGGAATAATAAATATGGCAGAGAAAAAGTTCCAGAACCTAAAGTCTCATGACTGCCATGTGATTATGACGCAACTCCTTCCGGTTGCATTGAGGGGGCTTCTACCGGAAAACGTTCGATTAGCCATTGTGAAGCTATGTGCATTCCTCAATGCAATCTCTCAGAAGGTAAT
>NW_021176107.1:0-1259 GCF_002162155.2 Triticum dicoccoides
GCACCATATCTAACAGAGTGCGATTACGACGTTCGGACACACCATTACGCTGAGGTGTTCCAGGCGGCGTGAGTTGTGAAACTATTCCACATTTTCTTAAGTGTGCCCCAAACTCGTGACTCAAGTATTCTCCTCCACGATCTGATCGTAGAAACTTGATTTTCCTGTCACGTTGATTTTCAACCTCACTCTGAAATTCCTTGAACTTTTCAAAGGTTTCAGACTTGTGTTTCATTAAGTAGATATACCCATACCTACTTAAATCATCAGTGAGGGTGAGAACATAACGATAGCCACCGCGAGCCTCAACACTCATTGGACCGCACACATCAGTATGTATGATTTCCAATAAGTCGGTTGCTCGCTCCATTGTTCCTGAGAACGGAGTCTTGGTCATTTTACCCATAAGGCATGGTTCGCATGTGTCAAATGATTCATAATCAAGAGACTCTAAAAGTCCACCAGCATGGAGCTTCTTGATGCGTTTGACACCTATGTGACCAAGGCGGCAGTGCCACAAGTATGTGGGACTATCATCATCAACCTTACTTCTTTTGGTACACACATTATGAACATGTGTAGCATCACGTTCGAGATTCATAAAGAATAAACCATTCACCATAGGAGCATGACCATAAAACATATCTCTCAAAAAAATGGAACAACCATTATTCTCAGATTTAAAAGAGTAGCCATCTCGAATTAAACGAGATCCCGATACAATGTTCATGCTCAAAGCTGGCACTAAATAACAATTATTAAGGTTTAAAACTAATCCCGAAGGGAGATGCAGAGGTAGCGTGACGACGGCGATCACATTGACCTTGGAACCATTCCCGACGCGCATCGTCACCTCGTCCTTTGCCAGTTTCCGCTTATTCCGCAGCCCCTGCTTTGAGTTACAAATGTGAGCAACTGCACCGGTATCAAATACCCAGGAGCTACTACGGGCACTAGTAAGGTACACATCAATTACATGTATATCACATATACCTTTTGTTTTGCCGGCCTTCTTATCCGCTAAGTACTTAGGGCAGTTCCGCTTCCAGTGACCGCTTCCCTTGCAATAAAAGCACTCAGTCTCGGGCTTGGGTCCATTCTTTGGCTTCTTCCCGGCAGCTTGCTTGCCGGGCGCGGCAACCTCCTTGCCGTCCTTCTTGAAGTTCTTTTTACCCTTGCCTTTCTTGAACTTAGTGGTTTTATTGACCATCAACACTTGATGTTCCTTCCTGACTTCTACCTCTGCTGATTTCAGCATA
>NW_021176108.1:0-1921 GCF_002162155.2 Triticum dicoccoides
GAGCTAAACTATGTCATTTCTTAAGCATATTATGTCATTTTAGAGCTAGTTAAGCATATTAAGTAATTTTGGAGGAAAAGATGCTAAGTATAGGTCATTTTAGAGCTATCCTAGGTTAAATAGGTCATTTTGAAGCTAGCTAAGCATATTAAGTCATTTTGGAGGAAAAATGCTAAGTATAGGTCATTTTAGAGCTATCCTAGGTTAAATAGGTCATTTTGCAGCTAATTAAGCTTATTATGTAATTTTTGAGCTAGCTAAGCATATTGAGTCATTTTGGTGGAAAAAATGCTCTCTATAGGTCATTTTAGAGCTAGCCTAGGTTAAATAGGTCATTTTGGAGCTAAGTAAGGTTAGTATGTAATTTTTGAGCTAGCTAAGCATATTGAGTCATTTTGGTGGAAAAAATGCTAACTATAGGTCATTTTAGAACTAGCCTAGGTTAAATAGGTCATTTTGGAGCTAAGTAAGGTTATTATGCCATTTTGGAGCTAACTAAGCAAATGAAGTCATTTTGGACCTAAAATATGTCACTTCTTAAGCATATTATATCATTTTAGAGCTAGCTAAGCATATTAAGTCATTTTGGAGGAAAAGATGCTAAGTATAGGTCATTTTAGAGCTATCCTAGGTCATTTTAAAGCTAAGTAAGGTTATTATGTCATTTTGGAGCTAGCTAAGCATGTGAAGTCATTTAGGAGCTAAACTATGTCATTTCTTAAGCATATTATGTCATTTTAGAGCTAGTTAAGCATATTAAGTAATTTTGGAGGAAAAGATGCTAAGTATAGGTCATTTTAGAGCTATCCTAGGTTAAATAGGTCATTTTGAAGCTAGCTAAGCATATGAAGTCATTTTGGAGGAAAAAATGCGAAGTATAGGTCATTTTAGAGCTATCCTAGGTTAAATAGGTCATTTTGGAGCTAAGTAAGGTTATTATGTCATTTTGGAGCTAGCTAAGCATATGAAGTCATTTAGGACCTAAAATATGTCATTTCTTAAGCATATTATGTCATTTTAGAGTTAGGTAAGCATATTAAGTCATCTTGCAGGAAAAGATGCTAAGTATAGGCCATTTTAGAGCTATCCTAGGTTAAATAGGTCATTTTGAAGCTAGCTAATCATATTAAGTCATTTTGGAGGGGGGAAATTCTAACTATAGGTCATTTTGGAGCTATCCTAGGTTATATGGGTTATTTTGGAGCTTATTAAGCTTATTATGTAAATTTTGAGCTAGCTAAGCATATTGAGTCATTTTGGAGGAAAAAATGCTAAGTATAGGTCATTTTATAGCTATCCTAGGTTAAATAGGTCATTTTAGAGCTAAGTAAGGTTATTATGTCATTTTGGAGCTAGCTAAGCATCTGAAGTCATTTACGAGCTAAACTCTGTCATTTCTTAAGCATATTGTGTCATTTTAGAGCTAGGTAAACAGATTAAGTCATTTTGGAGGAAAAGATGCTAAGTATAGGTCATTTTAGAGCTATCCTAGGTTAAATAGGTCATTTTGAAGCTAGCTAAGAATATTAAGTCATTTTGGAGGAAAAAATGCTAAGTATAGGTCATTTTAGAGCTATCCTAGGTTAAATAGGTCATTTTGGAGCTAATTAAGCTTATTATGTAATTTTTGAGCTAGCTAAGCATATTGAGTCATTTTGGAGGAAAAAAATGCTAACTATAGGTCATTTTAGAGCTAGCCTAGGTTAAATAGGTCATTTTGGAGATAAGTAAGGTTATTTTGTAATTTTTGAGCTAGCTAAGCATATTGAGTCATTTTGGTGGAAAAAATGCTAACTATAGGTCATTTTAGAGCTAGCCTAGGTTAAATAGGTCATTTTGGAGCTAAGTAAGGTTATTATGTCATTTTGGAGCTAACTAAGCATATGAAGTCATTTTGGACCTAAAATATGTCATTTCTTAA
>NW_021176109.1:0-1146 GCF_002162155.2 Triticum dicoccoides
GAGGCGCCTGGAAAGATGGCCTCGGTGTGAACCTGGGTGGCAGGGCGGTGTTGGGTACCCACACGCGGCGCTTCTGAGGACCAGCACCGGATGAGGAACCCATGTCACGGCCATGCTTGCGTGTTGCGTCATAGTCAGTCTGACCAGTTTCAGCACTGATGGCTTTGTTGACAAGTTTCTGAAAAGATGTGCACTCATGCAGACGGAGGTCGCGGCGAAGCTCAGGACTAAGTCCCTTACGGAACCTTGCTTGCTTCTTGGCATCAGTAGACACTTCCTCAGTTGCATATCGGGCGAGATTACCAAACTCCCTGCTGTAAGCATCCACAGAAAGTCGGCCTTGGGTGAAACTGCAAAATTCTTCACGTTTACGGTCCATGAGACCCTCCGGAATGTGATGTTCACGGAAAGCCTCGCTGAATTCAGCCCAAGTAGTGACATGGCCCACTGGGCGCATAGCTCCATAATTCTCCCACCATAGACTGGCGGGGCCTTCAAGATGATATGCAGAAAAGGTGACCTTGTCAGCCTCAGCTACTAGCGCGGAACGCAGCTTGTGAGAGATACTGCGAAGCCAGTCATCAGCGTCGAGAGGCTCGACGGAGTGGTGGAACGTGGGTGGATGCAATTTGATAAAATCACTGAGTGACACCACGTTAATCCTCTGATGGTGTGTTGTATTCTGTTCAATACGCTCCAACAAACGGTTGGTCTCCCGCTTGTTTCTCTCAGCTTCCATCATAACCTCGGCTAGGGAAGGAGGATGAGGCAGATTTTCATTCCTGCCTTCACTGCCTTCGGCCTGCTCTTGAGAAGCAGGGTTAGCGCGCGTGTTGACCATCCTAGGTAAACAAGACAATGATTTAGTCAGAATGATAAAGTTCCGACATAGGATACAGAATGTAAGGAATAACTCGAAATGCAAGATGATCATCCGTATGACATGGTAAAAACAGAAACTGCTTCTTTTATTCCATCGTCATACACACCATACAGGGTTTAGTACAAGACCAAACAAAGTACTATTACGGTGAGAAAAGGATTACATCTCATCGGAGGCATCCCAAGCTCCTATACATTATTTTTCTACACCTCCGGAAAAAGTACAAACTAGGTCATATCCCACGAGTCACGCGGGACGATAGA
>NW_021176110.1:0-1239 GCF_002162155.2 Triticum dicoccoides
GTCGAGTGGCCAAATGGGCGATTGAACTTCTTCCCCTTGATATCAAGTTTGAGGCAAAGAAAGCCATTAAGTCCCAGGCAATAGCAGATTTCCTTGCCGAGTGGATTGAACAGCAGCAGCCGACTGAAGTTCACTCGGAGCATTGGACCATGTTTTTTGATGGCTCTAAGATGTTGAATGGTTCTGGTGCTGGGGTTGTCCTGGTTTCCCCCAGAGGAGATAAGCTCAGGTATGTGCTCCAGATTCACTTTGATTCCTCCAACAATGAGGCAGAATATGAAGCCCTCTTATATGGGTTGCGCATGGCCATTTCACTCGGCGTCCGTCGCCTGATGGTCTATGGCAACTCGGATTTAGTGGTCAATCAGGTGATGAAAGAGTGGGACGTGAGAAGCCCAGCCATGACTGGATACTGCAGTGCAGTGAGGAAGCTGGAAAAGAAGTACGAGGGGTTGGAGCTCCATCATATACCCCGACTGAAAAATCAAGCAGCTGATGATCTAGCAAAGATAGGTTCCAAGAGAGAAGCCATTCCGAGTGGTGTGTTCTTGGAGCATATATACACTCCGTCAGTCAAAGAGGATCCTTTCACCGAAGAAACTCCACAGCCCAAGAGTGCCACAGATCCGACTGAAGTTGAAGTCCCAGCGGTGGTCGACTTGATCATGGAGGTTTTGGTGGTCATTCCCGACTGGATGATTCCGTATGTCGCATATATCCTGAGGAAAGAGCTCCCGGAGAATGGGGAAGAGGCTCGACAGATCGTCTGCCGATCTAAGGCCTTTACCGTAATCAAAGGACAATTATACAGAGAAAGCGCGACTGGAGTTGGTCAGAAGTGCATAACACCAGAAGAAGGTCGACTCATCCTCAATGATATTCACTCGGGGACCTGTGGTCATCATGCGTCCTCTCGGACCATCGTGGCCAAAGCATACCGAGCCGGATTTTACTGGCCAAAGGCGAATGAGATGGCAAAAGAGATAGTGGATAAGTGCGAGGGATGTCAATTCTACTCGAATATGTCACACAAGCCTGCGTCGGCTCTGAAGACCATTCCACTCGTCTGGCCTTTCGCAGTATGGGGATTGGACATGGTCGGTCCTTTGAGAACAGGACGAAGTGGCTTCACGCATGTACTGGTGGCAGTCGACAAGTTCACCAAGTGGATCGAGGCTAAACCAATCAAGAGCCTTGACACCGGTACTGCTGTAAGCTTCATCAGGGAACTAATATTCA